>NW_025576225.1:0-67772 GCF_905147105.1 Pieris brassicae
TAGCCAGACGCAGGCACTCTCTTCTACATACAGTTATTCGTTTCATAACGATTAACTAAATCATGGGAGTTACACTCCGAGAGCATAGCCAGACGCACGCACTCTCTTCTACATACAGTTATTCGTTTCATAACGATTAACTAAATCATGGGAGTTACACTCCGAGAGCATAGCCAGACGCAGGCACTCTCTTCTACATACAGTTATTCGTTTCATAACGATTAACTAAATCATGGGAGTTACACTCCGAGAGCATAGCCAGACGCAGGCACTCTCTTCTACATACAGTTATTCGTTTCATAACGATTAACTAAATCATGGGAGTTACACTCCGAGAGCATAGCCAGACGCACGCACTCTCTTCTACATACAGTTATTCGTTTCATAACGATTAACTAAATCATGGGAGTTACACTCCGAGAGCATAGCCAGACGCAGGCACTCTCTTCTACATACAGTTATTCGTTTCATAACGATTAACTAAATCATGGGAGTTACACTCCGAGAGCATAGCCAGACGCAGGCACTCTCTTCTACATACAGTTATTCGTTTCATAACGATTAACTAAATCATGGGAGTTACACTCCGAGAGCATAGCCAGACGCAGGCACTCTCTTCTACATACAGTTATTCGTTTCATAACGATTAACTAAATCATGGGAGTTACACTCCGAGAGCATAGCCAGACGCAGGCACTCTCTTCTACATACAGTTATTCGTTTCATAACGATTAACTAAATCATGGGAGTTACACTCCGAGAGCATAGCCAGACGTAGGCACTCTCTTATACATACAGTTATTCGTTTCATAACGATTAACTAAATCATGGGAGTTACACTCCGAGAGCATACATAGCCAGACGTAGGCACTCTCTTCTACATACAGTTATTCGTTTCATAACGATTAACTAAATCATGGGAGTTACACTCCGAGAGCATAGCCAGACGTAGGCACTCTCTTCTACATACAGTTATTCGTTTCATAACGATTAACTAAATCATGGGAGTTACACTCCGAGAGCATAGCCAGACGCAGGCACTCTCTTCTACATACAGTTATTCGTTTCATAACGATTAACTAAATCATGGGAGTTACACTCCGAGAGCATAGCCAGACGCAGGCACTCTCTTCTACATACAGTTATTCGTTTCATAACGATTAACTAAATCATGGGAGTTACACTCCGAGAGCATAGCCAGACGCAGGCACTCTCTTCAACATACAGTTATTCGTTTCATAACGATTAACTAAATCATGGGAGTTACACTCCGAGAGCATACATAGCCAGACGTAGGCACTTTCTTCTATATACAGTTATTCGTTTCATAACGATTAACTAAATCATGGGAGTTACACTCCGAGAGCATAGCCAGACGTAGGCACTCTCTTATACATACAGTTATTCGTTTCATAACGATTAACTAAATCATGGGAGTTACACTCCGAGAGCATAGCCAGACGTAGGCACTCTCTTATACATACAGTTATTCGTTTCATAACGATTAACTAAATCATGGGAGTTACACTCCGATAGCATACATAGCCAGACGTAGGCACTCTCTTCTACATACAGTTATTCGTTTCATAACGATTAACTAAATCATGGGAGTTACACTCCGAGAGCATAGCCAGACGCAGGCACTCTCTTCTACATACAGTTATTCGTTTCATAACGATTAACTAAATCATGGGAGTTACACTCCGAGAGCATAGCCAGACGCAGGCACTCTCTTCTACATACAGTTATTCGTTTCATAACGATTAACTAAATCATGGGAGTTACACTCCGAGAGCATAGCCAGACGCAGGCACTCTCTTCTACATACAGTTATTCGTTTCATAACGATTAACTAAATCATGGGAGTTACACTCCGAGAGCATAGCCAGACGCAGGCACTCTCTTCTACATACAGTTATTCGTTTCATAACGATTAACTAAATCATGGGAGTTACACTCCGAGAGCATAGCCAGACGCACGCAATCTCTTCTACATACAGTTATTCGTTTCATAACGATTAACTAAATCATTGGAGTTACACTTCGAGAGCATAGCCAGACGCAGGCACTCTCTTCTACATACAGTTATTCGTTTCATAACGATTAACTAAATCATGGGAGTTTCTCTGAGAGCATAGCCAGACGCAGGCACTCTCTTCTACATACAGTTATTCGTTTCATAACGATTAACTAAATCATGGGAGTTACACTCCGAGAGCATACATAGCCAGACGTAGGCACTCTCTTCTACATACAGTTATTCGTTTCATAACGATTAACTAAATCATGGGAGTTACACTCCGAGAGCATACATAGCCAGACGTAGGCACTTTCTTCTATATACAGTTATTCGTTTCATAACGATTAACTAAATCATGGGAGTTACACTCCGAGAGCATAGCCAGACGTAGGCACTCTCTTATACATACAGTTATTCGTTTCATAACGATTAACGAAATCATGGGAGTTACACTCCGAGAGCATAGCCAGACGTAGGCACTCTCTTATACATACAGTTATTCGTTTCATAACGATTAACTAAATCATGGGAGTTACACTCCGAGAGCATACATAGCCAGACGTAGGCACTCTCTTCTACATACAGTTATTCGTTTCATAACGATTAACTAAATCATGGGAGTTACACTCCGAGAGTATAGCCAGACGCAGGCACTCTCTTCTACATACAGTTATTCGTTTCATAACGATTAACTAAATCATGGGAGTTACACTCCGAGAGCATACATAGCCAGACGTAGGCACTCTCTTCTACGTACAGTTATTCGTTTCATAACGATTAACTAAATCATGGGAGTTACACTCCGAGAGCATACATAGCCAGACGTAGGCACTCTCTTCTATATACAGTTATTCGTTTCATAACGATTAACTAAATCATGGGAGTTACACTCCGAGAGCATAGCCAGACGCAGGCACTCTCTTCTACATACAGTTATTCGTTTCATAACGATTAACCAAATCATGGGAGTTACACTCCGAGAGCATAGCCAGACGCAGGCACTCTCTTCTACATACAGTTATTCGTTTCATAACGATTAACTAAATCATGGGAGTTACACTCCGACAGCATACATAGCCAGACGTAGGCACTCTCTTCTACATACAGTTATTCGTTTCATAACGATTAACTAAATCATGGGAGTTACACTCCGAGAGCATAGCCAGACGCAGGCACTCTCTTCTACATACAGTTATTCGTTTCATAACGATTAACTAAATCATGGGAGTTACACTCCGAGAGCATAGCCAGACGCAGGCACTCTCTTCTACATACAGTTATTCGTTTCATAACGATTAACTAAATCATGGGAGTTACACTCTGAGAGCATAGCCAGACGCAGGCACTCTCTTCTACATACAGTTATTCGTTTCATAACGATTAACTAAATCATGGGAGTTACACTCCGAGAGCATAGCCAGACGCAGGCACTCTCTTCTACATACAGTTATTCGTTTCATAACGATTAACTAAATCATGGGAGTTACACTCCGAGAGCATAGCCAGACGCAGGCACTCTCTTCTACATACAGTTATTCGTTTCATAACGATTAACTAAATCATGGGAGTTACACTCCGAGAGCATAGCCAGACGCAGGCACTCTCTTCTACATACAGTTATTCGTTTCATAACGATTAACTAAATCATGGGAGTTACACTCCGAGAGCATAGCCAGACGCAGGCACTCTCTTCTACATACAGTTATTCGTTTCATAACGATTAACTTAATCATGGGAGTTACACTCCGAGAGCATAGCCAGACGCAGGCACTCTCTTCTACATACAGTTATTCGTTTCATAACGATTAACTAAATCATGGGAGTTACACTTCGAGAGCATAGCCAGACGCAGGCACTCTCTTCTACATACAGTTATTCGTTTCATAACGATTAACTAAATCATGGGAGTTACACTCCGAGAGCATACATAGCCAGACGTAGGCACTCTCTTCTACATACAGTTATTCGTTTCATAACGATTAACTAAATCATGGGAGTTACACTCCGAGAGCATACATAGCCAGACGTAGGCACTTTCTTCTATATACAGTTATTCGTTTCATAACGATTAACTAAATCATGGGAGTTACACTCCGAGAGCATAGCCAGACGTAGGCACTCTCTTATACATACAGTTATTCGTTTCATAATGATTAACGAAATCATGGGAGTTACACTCCGAGAGCATAGCCAGACGTAGGCACTCTCTTATACATACAGTTATTCGTTTCATAACGATTAACTAAATCATGGGAGTTACACTCCGAGAGCATACATAGCCAGACGTAGGCACTCTCTTCTACATACAGTTATTCGTTTCATAACGATTAACTAAATCATGGGAGTTACACTCCGAGAGCATAGCCAGACGTAGGCACTCTCTTATACATTCAGTTATTCGTTTCATAACGATTAACGAAATCATGGGAGTTACACTCCGAGAGCATAGCCAGACGTAGGCACTCTCTTATACATATAGTTATTCGTTTCATAACGATTAACTAAATCATGGGAGTTACACTCCGAGAGCATACATAGCCAGACGTAGGCACTCTCTTCTACATACAGTTATTCGTTTCATAACGATTAACTAAATCATGGGAGTTACACTCCGAGAGTATAGCCAGACGCAGGCACTCTCTTCTACATACAGTTATTCGTTTCATAACGATTAACTAAATCATGGGAGTTACACTCCGAGAGCATACATAGCCAGACGTAGGCACTCTCTTCTACATACAGTTATTCGTTTCATAACGATTAACTAAATCATGGGAGTTACACTCCGAGAGCATACATAGCCAGACGTAGGCACTTTCTTCTATATACAGTTATTCGTTTCATAACGATTAACTAAATCATGGGAGTTACACTCCGAGAGCATAGCCAGACGTAGGCACTCTCTTATACATACAGTTATTCGTTTCATAACGATCAACTAAATCATGGGAGTTACACTCCGAGAGCATAGCCAAACGTAGGCACTCTCTTATACATACAGTTATTCGTTTCATAACGATTAACTAAATCATGGGAGTTACACTCCGACAGCATACATAGCCAGACGTAGGCACTCTCTTCTACATACAGTTATTCGTTTTATAACGATTAACTAAATCATGGGAGTTACACTCCGAGAGCATAGCCAGACGCAGGCACTCTCTTCTACATACAGTTATTCGTTTCATAACGATTAAGTAAATCATGGGAGTTACACTCCGAGAGCATAGCCAGACGCAGGCACTCTCTTCTACATACAGTTATTCGTTTCAAAACGATTAACTAAATCATGGGAGTTACACTCCGAGAGCATAGCCAGACGCAGGCACTCTCTTCTACATACAGTTATTCGTTTCATAACGATTAACTAAATCATGGGAGTTACACTCCGAGAGCATACATAGCCAGACATAGGCACTCTCTTCTACATACAGTTATTCGTTTCATAACGATTAACTAAATCATGGGAGTTACACTCCGAGAGCATAGCCAGACGCAGGCACTCTCTTCTACATACAGTTATTCGTTTCATAACGATTAACTAAATCATGGGAGTTACACTCCGAGAGCATAGCCAGACGCAGGCACTCTCTTCAACATACAGTTATTCGTTTCATAACGATTAACTAAATCATGGGAGTTACACTCCGAGAGCATAGCCAGACGCAGGCACTCTCTTCTACATACAGTTATTCGTTTCATAACGATTAACTAAATCATGGGAGTTACACTCCGAGAGCATAGCCAGACGCAGGCACTCTCTTCAACATACAGTTATTCGTTTCATAACGATTAACTAAATCATGGGAGTTACACTCCGAGAGCATAGCCAGACGCAGGCACTCTCTTATACATACAGTTATTCGTTTCATAACGATTAACTAAATCATGGGAGTTACACTCCGAGAGCATAGCCCGACGCAGGCACTCTCTTCAACATACAGTTATTCGTTTCATAACGATTAACTAAATCATGGGAGTTACACTCCGAGAGCATAGCCAGACGCAGGCACTCTCTTCTACATACAGTTATTCGTTTCATAACGATTAACTAAATCATGGGAGTTACACTCCGAGAGCATAGCCAGACGCAGGCACTCTCTTCAACATACAGTTATTCGTTTCATAACGATTAACTAAATCATGGGAGTTACACTCCGAGAGCATAGCCAGACGCAGGCACTCTCTTCTACATACAGTTATTCGTTTCATAACGATTAACTAAATCATGGGAGTTACACTCCGAGAGCATAGCCAGACGCAGGCACTCTCTTCTACATACAGTTATTCGTTTCATAACGATTAACTAAATCATGGGAGTTACACTCCGAGAGCATAGCCAGACGCAGGCACTCTCTTCAACATACAGTTATTCGTTTCATAACGATTAACTAAATCATGGGAGTTACACTCCGAGAGCATAGCCAGACGCAGGCACTCTCTTCAACATACAGTTATTCGTTTCATAACGATTAACTAAATCATGGGAGTTACACTCCGAGAGCATAGCCAGACGCAGGCACTCTCTTCTACATACAGTTATTCGTTTCATAACGATTAACTAAATCATGGGAGTTACACTCCGAGAGCATAGCCAGACGCAGGCACTCTCTTCTACATACAGTTATTCGTTTCATAACGATTAACTAAATCATGGGAGTTACACTCCGAGAGCATAGCCAGACGCAGGCACTCTCTTCAACATACAGTTATTCGTTTCATAACGATTAACTAAATCATGGGAGTTACACTCCGAGAGCATAGCCAGACGCAGGCACTCTCTTCTACATACAGTTATTCGTTTCATAACGATTAACTAAATCATGGGAGTTACACTCCGAAAGCATAGCCCGACGCAGGCACTCTCTTCAACATACAGTTATTCGTTTCATAACGATTAACTAAATCATGGGAGTTACACTCCGAGAGCATAGCCAGACGCAGGCACTCTCTTCTACATACAGTTATTCGTTTCATAACGATTAACTAAATCATGGGAGTTACACTCCGAGAGCATAGCCAGACGCAGGCACTCTCTTCTACATACAGTTATTCGTTTCATAACGATTAACTAAATCATGGGAGTTACACTCCGAGAGCATAGCCAGACGCAGGCACTCTCTTCTACATACAGTTATTCGTTTCATAACGATTAACTAAATCATGGGAGTTACACTCCGAGAGCATAGCCAGACGCAGGCACTCTCTTCTACATACAGTTATTCGTTTCATAACGATTAACTAAATCATGGGAGTTACACTCCGAAAGCATAGCCAGACGCAGGCACTCTCTTCAACATACAGTTATTCGTTTCATAACGATTAACTAAATCATGGGAGTTACACTCCGAGAGCATAGCCAGACGCAGGCACTCTCTTCTACATACAGTTATTCGTTTCATAACGATTAACTAAATCATGGGAGTTACACTCCGAGAGCATAGCCAGACGCAGGCACTCTCTTCTACATACAGTTATTCGTTTCATAACGATTAACTAAATCATGGGAGTTACACTCCGAGAGCATAGCCAGACGCAGGCACTCTCTTCTACATACAGTTATTCGTTTCATAACGATTAACTAAATCATGGGAGTTACACTCCGAGAGCATAGCCAGACGCAGGCACTCTCTTCTACATACAGTTATTCGTTTCATAACGATTAACTAAATCATGGGAGTTACACTCCGAGAGCATAGCCAGACGCAGGCACTCTCTTCTACATACAGTTATTCGTTTCATAACGATTAACTAAATCATGGGAGTTACACTCCGAGAGCATAGCCAGACGCAGGCACTCTCTTCTACATACAGTTATTCGTTTCATAACGATTAACTAAATCATGGGAGTTACACTCCGAGAGCATAGCCAGACGCAGGCACTCTCTTCTACATACAGTTATTCGTTTCATAACGATTAACTAAATCATGGGAGTTACACTCCGAAAGCATAGCCAGACGCAGGCACTCTCTTCAACATACAGTTATTCGTTTCATAACGATTAACTAAATCATGGGAGTTACACTCCGAGAGCATAGCCAGACGCAGGCACTCTCTTCTACATACAGTTATTCGTTTCATAACGATTAACTAAATCATGGGAGTTACACTCCGAGAGCATAGCCAGACGCAGGCACTCTCTTCTACATACAGTTATTCGTTTCATAACGATTAACTAAATCATGGGAGTTACACTCCGAGAGCATAGCCAGACGCAGGCACTCTCTTCTACATACAGTTATTCGTTTCATAACGATTAACTAAATCATGGGAGTTACACTCCGAGAGCATAGCCAGACGCAGGCACTCTCTTCTACATACAGTTATTCGTTTCATAACGATTAACTAAATCATGGGAGTTACACTCCGAGAGCATAGCCAGACGCAGGCACTCTCTTCAACATACAGTTATTCGTTTCATAACGATTAACTAAATCATGGGAGTTACACTCCGAGAGCATAGCCAGACGCAGGCACTCTCTTCAACATACAGTTATTCGTTTCATAACGATTAACTAAATCATGGGAGTTACACTCCGAGAGCATAGCCCGACGCAGGCACTCTCTTCAACATACAGTTATTCGTTTCATAACGATTAACTAAATCATGGGAGTTACACTCCGAGAGCATAGCCAGACGCAGGCACTCTCTTCTACATACAGTTATTCGTTTCATAACGATTAACTAAATCATGGGAGTTACACTCCGAGAGCATAGCCAGACGCAGGCACTCTCTTCTACATACAGTTATTCGTTTCATAACGATTAACTAAATTATGGGAGTTTCTCCGAGAGCATAGCCATACGCAGGCACTCTCTTCTACATACAGTTATTCGTTTCATAACGATTAACTAAATCATGGGAGTTACACTCCGAGAGCATACATAGCCAGACGTAGGCACTCTCTTCTACATACAGTTATTCGTTTCATAACGATTAACTAAATCATGGGAGTTACACTCCGAGAGCATACATAGCCAGACGTAGGCACTTTCTTCTATATACAGTTATTCGTTTCATAACGATTAACTAAATCATGGGAGTTACACTCCGAGAGCATAGCCAGACGCAGGCACTCTCTTCAACATACAGTTATTCGTTTCATAACGATTAACTAAATCATGGGAGTTACACTCCGAGAGCATAGCCAGACGCAGGCACTCTCTTCAACATACAGTTATTCGTTTCATAACGATTAACTAAATCATGGGAGTAACACTCCGAGAGCATAGCCAGACGCAGGCACTCTCTTCTACATACAGTTATTCGTTTCATAACGATTAACTAAATCATGGGAGTTACACTCCGAGAGCATAGCCAGACGCAGGCACTCTCTTCTACATACAGTTATTCGTTTCATAACGATTAACTAAATCATGGGAGTTACACTCCGAGAGCATAGCCAGACGCAGGCACTCTCTTCTACATACAGTTATTCGTTTCATAACGATTAACTAAATCATGGGAGTTACACTCCGAGAGCATAGCCAGACGCAGGCACTCTCTTCTACATACAGTTATTCGTTTCATAACGATTAACTAAATCATGGGAGTTACACTCCGAGAGCATAGCCAGACGCAGGCACTCTCTTCTACATACAGTTATTCGTTTCATAACGATTAACTAAATCATGGGAGTTACACTCCGAGAGCATAGCCAGACGCAGGCACTCTCTTCTACATACAGTTATTCGTTTCATAACGATTAACTAAATCATGGGAGTTACACTCCGAGAGCATAGCCAGACGCAGGCACTCTCTTCTACATACAGTTATTCGTTTCAAAACGATGAACTAAATCATGGGAGTTACACTCCGAGAGCATAGCCAGACGCAGGCACTCTCTTCAACATACAGTTATTCGTTTCATAACGATTAACTAAATCATGGGAGTTACACTCCGAGAGCATAGCCAGACGCAGGCACTCTCTTCTACATACAGTTATTCGTTTCATAACGATTAACTAAATCATGGGAGTTACACTCCGAGAGCATACATAGCCAGACGTAGGCACTCTCTTCTACATACAGTTATTCGTTTCATAACGATTAACTAAATCATGGGAGTTACACTCCGAGAGCATACATAGCCAGACGTAGGCACTTTCTTCTATATACAGTTATTCGTTTCATAACGATTAACTAAATCATGGGAGTTACACTCCGAGAGCATAGCCAGACGTAGGCACTCTCTTATACATACAGTTATTCGTTTCATAACGATCAACTAAATCATGGGAGTTACACTCCGAGAGCATAGCCAAACGTAGGCACTCTCTTATACATACAGTTATTCGTTTCATAACGATTAACTAAATCATGGGAGTTACACTCCGACAGCATACATAGCCAGACGTAGGCACTCTCTTCTACATACAGTTATTCGTTTTATAACGATTAACTAAATCATGGGAGTTACACTCCGAGAGCATAGCCAGACGCAGGCACTCTCTTCTACATACAGTTATTCGTTTCATAACGATTAAGTAAATCATGGGAGTTACACTCCGAGAGCATAGCCAGACGCAGGCACTCTCTTCTACATACAGTTATTCGTTTCAAAACGATTAACTAAATCATGGGAGTTACACTGCGAGAGCATAGCCAGACGCAGGCACTCTCTTCTACATACAGTTATTCGTTTCATAACGATTAACTAAATCATGGGAGTTACACTCCGAGAGCATACATAGCCAGACATAGGCACTCTCTTCTACATACAGTTATTCGTTTCATAACGATTAACTAAATCATGGGAGTTACACTCCGAGAGCATAGCCAGACGCAGGCACTCTCTTCTACATACAGTTATTCGTTTCATAACGATTAACTAAATCATGGGAGTTACACTCCGAGAGCATAGCCAGACGCAGGCACTCTCTTCAACATACAGTTATTCGTTTCATAACGATTAACTAAATCATGGGAGTTACACTCCGAGAGCATAGCCAGACGCAGGCACTCTCTTCTACATACAGTTATTCGTTTCATAACGATTAACTAAATCATGGGAGTTACACTCCGAGAGCATAGCCAGACGCAGGCACTCTCTTCAACATACAGTTATTCGTTTCATAACGATTAACTAAATCATGGGAGTTACACTCCGAGAGCATAGCCAGACGCAGGCACTCTCTTCAACATACAGTTATTCGTTTCATAACGATTAACTAAATCATGGGAGTTACACTCCGAGAGCATAGCCAGACCCAGGCACTCTCTTCAACATACAGTTATTCGTTTCATAACGATTAACTAAATCATGGGAGTTACACTCCGAGAGCATAGCCAGACGCAGGCACTCTCTTCTACATACAGTTATTCGTTTCATAACGATTAACTAAATCATGGGAGTTACACTCCGAGAGCATAGCCAGACGCAGGCACTCTCTTCAACATACAGTTATTCGTTTCATAACGATTAACTAAATCATGGGAGTTACACTCCGAGAGCATAGCCAGACGCAGGCACTCTCTTCTACATACAGTTATTCGTTTCATAACGATTAACTAAATCATGGGAGTTACACTCCGAGAGCATAGCCAGACGCAGGCACTCTCTTCTACATACAGTTATTCGTTTCATAACGATTAACTAAATCATGGGAGTTACACTCCGAGAGCATAGCCAGACGCAGGCACTCTCTTCAACATACAGTTATTCGTTTCATAACGATTAACTAAATCATGGGAGTTACACTCCGAGAGCATAGCCAGACGCAGGCACTCTCTTCAACATACAGTTATTCGTTTCATAACGATTAACTAAATCATGGGAGTTACACTCCGAGAGCATAGCCAGACGCAGGCACTCTCTTCTACATACAGTTATTCGTTTCATAACGATTAACTAAATCATGGGAGTTACACTCCGAGAGCATAGCCAGACGCAGGCACTCTCTTCTACATACAGTTATTCGTTTCATAACGATTAACTAAATCATGGGAGTTACACTCCGAGAGCATAGCCAGACGCAGGCACTCTCTTCAACATACAGTTATTCGTTTCATAACGATTAACTAAATCATGGGAGTTACACTCCGAGAGCATAGCCAGACGCAGGCACTCTCTTCTACATACAGTTATTCGTTTCATAACGATTAACTAAATCATGGGAGTTACACTCCGAAAGCATAGCCCGACGCAGGCACTCTCTTCAACATACAGTTATTCGTTTCATAACGATTAACTAAATCATGGGAGTTACACTCCGAGAGCATAGCCAGACGCAGGCACTCTCTTCTACATACAGTTATTCGTTTCATAACGATTAACTAAATCATGGGAGTTACACTCCGAGAGCATAGCCAGACGCAGGCACTCTCTTCTACATACAGTTATTCGTTTCATAACGATTAACTAAATCATGGGAGTTACACTCCGAGAGCATAGCCAGACGCAGGCACTCTCTTCTACATACAGTTATTCGTTTCATAACGATTAACTAAATCATGGGAGTTACACTCCGAGAGCATAGCCAGACGCAGGCACTCTCTTCTACATACAGTTATTCGTTTCATAACGATTAACTAAATCATGGGAGTTACACTCCGAAAGCATAGCCAGACGCAGGCACTCTCTTCAACATACAGTTATTCGTTTCATAACGATTAACTAAATCATGGGAGTTACACTCCGAGAGCATAGCCAGACGCAGGCACTCTCTTCTACATACAGTTATTCGTTTCATAACGATTAACTAAATCATGGGAGTTACACTCCGAGAGCATAGCCAGACGCAGGCACTCTCTTCTACATACAGTTATTCGTTTCATAACGATTAACTAAATCATGGGAGTTACACTCCGAGAGCATAGCCAGACGCAGGCACTCTCTTCTACATACAGTTATTCGTTTCATAACGATTAACTAAATCATGGGAGTTACACTCCGAGAGCATAGCCAGACGCAGGCACTCTCTTCTACATACAGTTATTCGTTTCATAACGATTAACTAAATCATGGGAGTTACACTCCGAGAGCATAGCCAGACGCAGGCACTCTCTTCTACATACAGTTATTCGTTTCATAACGATTAACTAAATCATGGGAGTTACACTCCGAGAGCATAGCCAGACGCAGGCACTCTCTTCTACATACAGTTATTCGTTTCATAACGATTAACTAAATCATGGGAGTTACACTCCGAGAGCATAGCCAGACGCAGGCACTCTCTTCTACATACAGTTATTCGTTTCATAACGATTAACTAAATCATGGGAGTTACACTCCGAAAGCATAGCCAGACGCAGGCACTCTCTTCAACATACAGTTATTCGTTTCATAACGATTAACTAAATCATGGGAGTTACACTCCGAGAGCATAGCCAGACGCAGGCACTCTCTTCTACATACAGTTATTCGTTTCATAACGATTAACTAAATCATGGGAGTTACACTCCGAGAGCATAGCCAGACGCAGGCACTCTCTTCTACATACAGTTATTCGTTTCATAACGATTAACTAAATCATGGGAGTTACACTCCGAGAGCATAGCCAGACGCAGGCACTCTCTTCTACATACAGTTATTCGTTTCATAACGATTAACTAAATCATGGGAGTTACACTCCGAGAGCATAGCCAGACGCAGGCACTCTCTTCTACATACAGTTATTCGTTTCATAACGATTAACTAAATCATGGGAGTTACACTCCGAGAGCATAGCCAGACGCAGGCACTCTCTTCAACATACAGTTATTCGTTTCATAACGATTAACTAAATCATGGGAGTTACACTCCGAGAGCATAGCCAGACGCAGGCACTCTCTTCAACATACAGTTATTCGTTTCATAACGATTAACTAAATCATGGGAGTTACACTCCGAGAGCATAGCCCGACGCAGGCACTCTCTTCAACATACAGTTATTCGTTTCATAACGATTAACTAAATCATGGGAGTTACACTCCGAGAGCATAGCCAGACGCAGGCACTCTCTTCTACATACAGTTATTCGTTTCATAACGATTAACTAAATCATGGGAGTTACACTCCGAGAGCATAGCCAGACGCAGGCACTCTCTTCTACATACAGTTATTCGTTTCATAACGATTAACTAAATTATGGGAGTTTCTCCGAGAGCATAGCCATACGCAGGCACTCTCTTCTACATACAGTTATTCGTTTCATAACGATTAACTAAATCATGGGAGTTACACTCCGAGAGCATACATAGCCAGACGTAGGCACTCTCTTCTACATACAGTTATTCGTTTCATAACGATTAACTAAATCATGGGAGTTACACTCCGAGAGCATACATAGCCAGACGTAGGCACTTTCTTCTATATACAGTTATTCGTTTCATAACGATTAACTAAATCATGGGAGTTACACTCCGAGAGCATAGCCAGACGCAGGCACTCTCTTCAACATACAGTTATTCGTTTCATAACGATTAACTAAATCATGGGAGTTACACTCCGAGAGCATAGCCCGACGCAGGCACTCTCTTCAACATACAGTTATTCGTTTCATAACGATTAACTAAATCATGGGAGTAACACTCCGAGAGCATAGCCAGACGCAGGCACTCTCTTCTACATACAGTTATTCGTTTCATAACGATTAACTAAATCATGGGAGTTACACTCCGAGAGCATAGCCAGACGCAGGCACTCTCTTCTACATACAGTTATTCGTTTCATAACGATTAACTAAATCATGGGAGTTACACTCCGAGAGCATAGCCAGACGCAGGCACTCTCTTCTACATACAGTTATTCGTTTCATAACGATTAACTAAATCATGGGAGTTACACTCCGAGAGCATAGCCAGACGCAGGCACTCTCTTCTACATACAGTTATTCGTTTCATAACGATTAACTAAATCATGGGAGTTACACTCCGAGAGCATAGCCAGACGCAGGCACTCTCTTCTACATACAGTTATTCGTTTCATAACGATTAACTAAATCATGGGAGTTACACTCCGAGAGCATAGCCAGACGCAGGCACTCTCTTCTACATACAGTTATTCGTTTCATAACGATTAACTAAATCATGGGAGTTACACTCCGAGAGCATAGCCAGACGCAGGCACTCTCTTCTACATACAGTTATTCGTTTCAAAACGATGAACTAAATCATGGGAGTTACACTCCGAGAGCATAGCCAGACGCAGGCACTCTCTTCAACATACAGTTATTCGTTTCATAACGATTAACTAAATCATGGGAGTTACACTCCGAGAGCATAGCCAGACGCAGGCACTCTCTTCTACATACAGTTATTCGTTTCATAACGATTAACTAAATCATGGGAGTTACACTCCGAGAGCATAGCCAGACGCACGCAATCTCTTCTACATACAGTTATTCGTTTCATAACGATTAACTAAATCATTGGAGTTACACTTCGAGAGCATAGCCAGACGCAGGCACTCTCTTCTACATACAGTTATTCGTTTCATAACGATTAACTAAATCATGGGAGTTTCTCCGAGAGCATAGCCAGACGCAGGCACTCTCTTCTACATACAGTTATTCGTTTCATAACGATTAACTAAATCATGGGAGTTACACTCCGAGAGCATACATAGCCAGACGTAGGCACTCTCTTCTACATACAGTTATTCGTTTCATAACGATTAACTAAATCATGGGAGTTACACTCCGAGAGCATACATAGCCAGACGTAGGCACTTTCTTCTATATACAGTTATTCGTTTCATAACGATTAACTAAATCATGGGAGTTACACTCCGAGAGCATAGCCAGACGTAGGCACTCTCTTATACATACAGTTATTCGTTTCATAACGATTAACGAAATCATGGGAGTTACACTCCGAGAGCATAGCCAGACGCAGGCACTCTCTTCAACATACAGTTATTCGTTTCATAACGATTAACTAAATCATGGGAGTTACACTCCGAGAGCATAGCCAGACGCAGGCACTCTCTTCTACATACAGTTATTCGTTTCATAACGATTAACTAAATCATGGGAGTTACACTCCGAGAGCATAGCCAGACGCAGGCACTCTCTTCTACATACAGTTATTCGTTTCATAACGATTAACTAAATCATGGGAGTTACACTCCGAGAGCATAGCCAGACGCAGGCACTCTCTTCTACATACAGTTATTCGTTTCAAAACGATGAACTAAATCATGGGAGTTACACTCCGAGAGCATAGCCAGACGCAGGCACTCTCTTCAACATACAGTTATTCGTTTCATAACGATTAACTAAATCATGGGAGTTACACTCCGAGAGCATAGCCAGACGCAGGCACTCTCTTCTACATACAGTTATTCGTTTCATAACGATTAACTAAATCATGGGAGTTACACTCCGAGAGCATAGCCAGACGCACGCAATCTCTTCTACATACAGTTATTCGTTTCATAACGATTAACTAAATCATTGGAGTTACACTTCGAGAGCATAGCCAGACGCAGGCACTCTCTTCTACATACAGTTATTCGTTTCATAACGATTAACTAAATTATGGGAGTTTCTCCGAGAGCATAGCCAGACGCAGGCACTCTCTTCTACATACAGTTATTCGTTTCATAACGATTAACTAAATCATGGGAGTTACACTCCGAGAGCATACATAGCCAGACGTAGGCACTCTCTTCTACATACAGTTATTCGTTTCATAACGATTAACTAAATCATGGGAGTTACACTCCGAGAGCATACATAGCCAGACGTAGGCACTTTCTTCTATATACAGTTATTCGTTTCATAACGATTAACTAAATCATGGGAGTTACACTCCGAGAGCATAGCCAGACGTAGGCACTCTCTTATACATACAGTTATTCGTTTCATAACGATTAACGAAATCATGGGAGTTACACTCCGAGAGCATAGCCAGACGTAGGCACTCTCTTATACATACAGTTATTTGTTTCATAACGATTAACTAAATCATGGGAGTTACACTCCGAGAGCATACATAGCCAGACGTAGGCACTCTCTTCTACATACAGTTATTCGTTTCATAACGATTAACTAAATCATGGGAGTTACACTCCGAGAGTATAGCCAGACGCAGGCACTCTCTTCTACATACAGTTATTCGTTTCATAACGATTAACTAAATCATGGGAGTTACACTCCGAGAGCATACATAGCCAGACGTAGGCACTCTCTTCTACGTACAGTTATTCGTTTCATAACGATTAACTAAATCATGGGAGTTACACTCCGAGAGCATACATAGCCAGACGTAGGCACTTTCTTCTATATACAGTTATTCGTTTCATAACGATTAACTAAATCATGGGAGTTACACTCCGAGAGCATAGCCAGACGCAGGCACTCTCTTCTACATACAGTTATTCGTTTCATAACGATTAACCAAATCATGGGAGTTACACTCCGAGAGCATAGCCAGACGCAGGCACTCTCTTCTACATACAGTTATTCGTTTCATAATGATTAACTAAATCATGGGAGTTACACTCCGACAGCATACATAGCCAGACGTAGGCACTCTCTTCTACATACAGTTATTCGTTTCATAACGATTAACTAAATCATGGGAGTTACACTCCGAGAGCATAGCCAGACGCAGGCACTCTCTTCTACATACAGTTATTCGTTTCATAACGATTAACTAAATCATGGGAGTTACACTCCGAGAGCATAGCCAGACGCAGGCACTCTCTTCTACATACAGTTATTCGTTTCATAACGATTAACTAAATCATGGGAGTTACACTCCGAGAGCATACATAGCCAGACGTAGGCACTCTCTTCTACATACAGTTATTCGTTTCATAACGATTAACTAAATCATGGGAGTTACACTCCGAGAGCATACATAGCCAGACGTAGGCACTTTCTTCTATATACAGTTATTCGTTTCATAACGATTAACTAAATCATGGGAGTTACACTCCGAGAGCATAGCCAGACGCAGGCACTCTCTTCAACATACAGTTATTCGTTTCATAACGATTAACTAAATCATGGGAGTTACACTCCGAGAGCATAGCCAGACGCAGGCACTCTCTTCTACATACAGTTATTCGTTTCATAACGATTAACTAAATCATGGGAGTTACACTCCGAGAGCATAGCCAGACGCAGGCACTCTCTTCTACATACAGTTATTCGTTTCATAACGATTAACTAAATCATGGGAGTTACACTCCGAGAGCATAGCCAGACGCAGGCACTCTCTTCAACATACAGTTATTCGTTTCATAACGATTAACTAAATCATGGGAGTTACACTCCGAGAGCATAGCCAGACGCAGGCACTCTCTTCTACATACAGTTATTCGTTTCATAACGATTAACTAAATCATGGGAGTTACACTCCGAGAGCATAGCCCGACGCAGGCACTCTCTTCAACATACAGTTATTCGTTTCATAACGATTAACTAAATCATGGGAGTTACACTCCGAGAGCATAGCCAGACGCAGGCACTCTCTTCTACATACAGTTATTCGTTTCATAACGATTAACTAAATCATGGGAGTTACACTCCGAGAGCATAGCCAGACGCAGGCACTCTCTTCAACATACAGTTATTCGTTTCATAACGATTAACTAAATCATGGGAGTTACACTCCGAGAGCATAGCCAGACGCAGGCACTCTCTTCAACATACAGTTATTCGTTTCATAACGATTAACTAAATCATGGGAGTTACACTCCGAGAGCATAGCCCGACGCAGGCACTCTCTTCAACATACAGTTATTCGTTTCATAACGATTAACTAAATCATGGGAGTTACACTCCGAGAGCATAGCCAGACGCAGGCACTCTCTTCTACATACAGTTATTCGTTTCATAACGATTAACTAAATCATGGGAGTTACACTCCGAGAGCATAGCCAGACGCAGGCACTCTCTTCTACATACAGTTATTCGTTTCATAACGATTAACTAAATCATGGGAGTTACACTCCGAGAGCATAGCCAGACGCAGGCACTCTCTTCTACATACAGTTATTCGTTTCATAACGATTAACTAAATCATGGGAGTTACACTCCGAGAGCATAGCCAGACGCAGGCACTCTCTTCTACATACAGTTATTCGTTTCATAACGATTAACTAAATCATGGGAGTTACACTCCGAAAGCATAGCCAGACGCAGGCACTCTCTTCAACATACAGTTATTCGTTTCATAACGATTAACTAAATCATGGGAGTTACACTCCGAGAGCATAGCCAGACGCAGGCACTCTCTTCTACATACAGTTATTCGTTTCATAACGATTAACTAAATCATGGGAGTTACACTCCGAGAGCATAGCCAGACGCAGGCACTCTCTTCTACATACAGTTATTCGTTTCATAACGATTAACTAAATCATGGGAGTTACACTCCGAGAGCATAGCCAGACGCAGGCACTCTCTTCTACATACAGTTATTCGTTTCATAACGATTAACTAAATCATGGGAGTTACACTCCGAGAGCATAGCCAGACGTAGGCACTCTCTTATACATACAGTTATTCGTTTCATAACGATTAACTAAATCATGGGAGTTACACTCCGAGAGCATAGCCAGACGCAGGCACTCTCTTCTACATACAGTTATTCGTTTCATAACGATTAACTAAATCATGGGAGTTACACTCCGAGAGCATAGCCAGACGCAGGCACTCTCTTCTACATACAGTTATTCGTTTCATAACGATTAACTAAATCATGGGAGTTACACTCCGAGAGCATAGCCAGACGCACGCAATCTCTTCTACATACAGTTATTCGTTTCATAACGATTAACTAAATCATTGGAGTTACACTTCGAGAGCATAGCCAGAAGCAGGCACTCTCTTCTACATACAGTTATTCGTTTCATAACGATTAACTAAATCATGGGAGTTACACTCCGAGAGCATAGCCAGACGTAGGCACTCTCTTATACATACAGTTATTCGTTTCATAACGATTAACTAAATCATGGGAGTTACACTCCGAGAGCATAGCCAGACGCACGCAATCTCTTCTACATACAGTTATTCGTTTCATAACGATTAACTAAATCATTGGAGTTACACTTCGAGAGCATAGCCAGACGCAGGCACTCTCTTCTACATACAGTTATTCGTTTCATAACGATTAACTAAATCATGGGAGTTACACTCCGAGAGCATAGCCAGACGTAGGCACTCTCTTATACATACAGTTATTCGTTTCATAACGATTAACGAAATCATGGGAGTTACACTCCGAGAGCATAGCCAGACGCAGGCACTCTCTTCAACATACAGTTATTCGTTTCATAACGATTAACTAAATCATGGGAGTTACACTCCGAGAGCATAGCCAGACGCAGGCACTCTCTTCAACATACAGTTATTCGTTTCATAACGATTAACTAAATCATGGGAGTTACACTCCGAGAGCATAGCCAGACGCAGGCACTCTCTTCTACATACAGTTATTCGTTTCATAACGATTAACTAAATCATGGGAGTTACACTCCGAGAGCATAGCCAGACGCAGGCACTCTCTTCTACATACAGTTATTCGTTTCATAACGATTAACTAAATCATGGGAGTTACACTCCGAGAGCATAGCCAGACGCAGGCACTCTCTTCAACATACAGTTATTCGTTTCATAACGATTAACTAAATCATGGGAGTTACACTCCGAGAGCATAGCCAGACGCAGGCACTCTCTTCTACATACAGTTATTCGTTTCATAACGATTAACTAAATCATGGGAGTTACACTCCGAAAGCATAGCCCGACGCAGGCACTCTCTTCAACATACAGTTATTCGTTTCATAACGATTAACTAAATCATGGGAGTTACACTCCGAGAGCATAGCCAGACGCAGGCACTCTCTTCTACATACAGTTATTCGTTTCATAACGATTAACTAAATCATGGGAGTTACACTCCGAGAGCATAGCCAGACGCAGGCACTCTCTTCTACATACAGTTATTCGTTTCATAACGATTAACTAAATCATGGGAGTTACACTCCGAGAGCATAGCCAGACGCAGGCACTCTCTTCTACATACAGTTATTCGTTTCATAACGATTAACTAAATCATGGGAGTTACACTCCGAGAGCATAGCCAGACGCAGGCACTCTCTTCTACATACAGTTATTCGTTTCATAACGATTAACTAAATCATGGGAGTTACACTCCGAAAGCATAGCCAGACGCAGGCACTCTCTTCAACATACAGTTATTCGTTTCATAACGATTAACTAAATCATGGGAGTTACACTCCGAGAGCATAGCCAGACGCAGGCACTCTCTTCTACATACAGTTATTCGTTTCATAACGATTAACTAAATCATGGGAGTTACACTCCGAGAGCATAGCCAGACGCAGGCACTCTCTTCTACATACAGTTATTCGGTTCATAACGATTAACTAAATCATGGGAGTTACACTCCGAGAGCATAGCCAGACGCAGGCACTCTCTTCTACATACAGTTATTCGTTTCATAACGATTAACTAAATCATGGGAGTTACACTCCGAGAGCATAGCCAGACGCAGGCACTCTCTTCTACATACAGTTATTCGTTTCATAACGATTAACTAAATCATGGGAGTTACACTCCGAGAGCATAGCCAGACGCAGGCACTCTCTTCTACATACAGTTATTCGTTTCATAACGATTAACTAAATCATGGGAGTTACACTCCGAGAGCATAGCCAGACGCAGGCACTCTCTTCTACATACAGTTATTCGTTTCATAACGATTAACTAAATCATGGGAGTTACACTCCGAGAGCATAGCCAGACGCAGGCACTCTCTTCTACATACAGTTATTCGTTTCATAACGATTAACTAAATCATGGGAGTTACACTCCGAAAGCATAGCCAGACGCAGGCACTCTCTTCAACATACAGTTATTCGTTTCATAACGATTAACTAAATCATGGGAGTTACACTCCGAGAGCATAGCCAGACGCAGGCACTCTCTTCTACATACAGTTATTCGTTTCATAACGATTAACTAAATCATGGGAGTTACACTCCGAGAGCATAGCCAGACGCAGGCACTCTCTTCTACATACAGTTATTCGTTTCATAACGATTAACTAAATCATGGGAGTTACACTCCGAGAGCATAGCCAGACGCAGGCACTCTCTTCTACATACAGTTATTCGTTTCATAACGATTAACTAAATCATGGGAGTTACACTCCGAGAGCATAGCCAGACGCAGGCACTCTCTTCTACATACAGTTATTCGTTTCATAACGATTAACTAAATCATGGGAGTTACACTCCGAGAGCATAGCCAGACGCAGGCACTCTCTTCAACATACAGTTATTCGTTTCATAACGATTAACTAAATCATGGGAGTTACACTCCGAGAGCATAGCCAGACGCAGGCACTCTCTTCAACATACAGTTATTCGTTTCATAACGATTAACTAAATCATGGTAGTTACACTCCGAGAGCATAGCCCGACGCAGGCACTCTCTTCAACATACAGTTATTCGTTTCATAACGATTAACTAAATCATGGGAGTTACACTCCGAGAGCATAGCCAGACGCAGGCACTCTCTTCTACATACAGTTATTCGTTTCATAACGATTAACTAAATCATGGGAGTTACACTCCGAGAGCATAGCCAGACGCAGGCACTCTCTTCTACATACAGTTATTCGTTTCATAACGATTAACTAAATTATGGGAGTTTCTCCGAGAGCATAGCCATACGCAGGCACTCTCTTCTACATACAGTTATTCGTTTCATAACGATTAACTAAATCATGGGAGTTACACTCCGAGAGCATACATAGCCAGACGTAGGCACTCTCTTCTACATACAGTTATTCGTTTCATAACGATTAACTAAATCATGGGAGTTACACTCCGAGAGCATACATAGCCAGACGTAGGCACTTTCTTCTATATACAGTTATTCGTTTCATAACGATTAACTAAATCATGGGAGTTACACTCCGAGAGCATAGCCAGACGCAGGCACTCTCTTCAACATACAGTTATTCGTTTCATAACGATTAACTAAATCATGGGAGTTACACTCCGAGAGCATAGCCCGACGCAGGCACTCTCTTCAACATACAGTTATTCGTTTCATAACGATTAACTAAATCATGGGAGTTACACTCCGAGAGCATAGCCAGACGCAGGCACTCTCTTCTACATACAGTTATTCGTTTCATAACGATTAACTAAATCATGGGAGTTACACTCCGAGAGCATAGCCAGACGCAGGCACTCTCTTCTACATACAGTTATTCGTTTCATAACGATTAACTAAATCATGGGAGTTACACTCCGAGAGCATAGCCAGACGCAGGCACTCTCTTCAACATACAGTTATTCGTTTCATAACGATTAACTAAATCATGGGAGTTACACTCCGAGAGCATAGCCAGACCCAGGCACTCTCTTCAACATACAGTTATTCGTTTCATAACGATTAACTAAATCATGGGAGTTACACTCCGAGAGCATAGCCAGACGCAGGCACTCTCTTCTACATACAGTTATTCGTTTCATAACGATTAACTAAATCATGGGAGTTACACTCCGAGAGCATAGCCAGACGCAGGCACTCTCTTCTACATACAGTTATTCGTTTCATAACGATTAACTAAATCATGGGAGTTACACTCCGAGAGCATAGCCAGACGCAGGCACTCTCTTCTACATACAGTTATTCGTTTCATAACGATTAACTAAATCATGGGAGTTACACTCCGAGAGCATAGCCAGACGCAGGCACTCTCTTCTACATACAGTTATTCGTTTCATAACGATTAACTAAATCATGGGAGTTACACTCCGAGAGCATAGCCAGACGCAGGCACTCTCTTCTACATACAGTTATTCGTTTCAAAACGATGAACTAAATCATGGGAGTTACACTCCGAGAGCATAGCCAGACGCAGGCACTCTCTTCAACATACAGTTATTCGTTTCATAACGATTAACTAAATCATGGGAGTTACACTCCGAGAGCATAGCCAGACGCAGGCACTCTCTTCTACATACAGTTATTCGTTTCATAACGATTAACTAAATCATGGGAGTTACACTCCGAGAGCATAGCCAGACGCACGCAATCTCTTCTACATACAGTTATTCGTTTCATAACGATTAACTAAATCATTGGAGTTACACTTCGAGAGCATAGCCAGACGCAGGCACTCTCTTCTACATACAGTTATTCGTTTCATAACGATTAACTAAATTATGGGAGTTTCTCCGAGAGCATAGCCAGACGCAGGCACTCTCTTCTACATACAGTTATTCGTTTCATAACGATTAACTAAATCATGGGAGTTACACTCCGAGAGCATACATAGCCAGACGTAGGCACTCTCTTCTACATACAGTTATTCGTTTCATAACGATTAACTAAATCATGGGAGTTACACTCCGAGAGCATACATAGCCAGACGTAGGCACTTTCTTCTATATACAGTTATTCGTTTCATAACGATTAACTAAATCATGGGAGTTACACTCCGAGAGCATAGCCAGACGCAGGCACTCTCTTCTACATACAGTTATTCGTTTCATAACGATTAACTAAATCATGGGAGTTACACTCCGAGAGCATAGCCAGACGCAGGCACTCTCTTCTACATACAGTTATTCGTTTCATAACGATTAACTAAATCATGGGAGTTACACTCCGAGAGCATAGCCAGACGCAGGCACTCTCTTCTACATACAGTTATTCGTTTCATAACGATTAACTAAATCATGGGAGTTACACTCCGAAAGCATAGCCAGACGCAGGCACTCTCTTCAACATACAGTTATTCGTTTCATAACGATTAACTAAATCATGGGAGTTACACTCCGAGAGCATAGCCAGACGCAGGCACTCTCTTCTACATACAGTTATTCGTTTCATAACGATTAACTAAATCATGGGAGTTACACTCCGAGAGCATAGCCAGACGCAGGCACTCTCTTCTACATACAGTTATTCGTTTCATAACGATTAACTAAATCATGGGAGTTACACTCCGAGAGCATAGCCAGACGCAGGCACTCTCTTCTACATACAGTTATTCGTTTCATAACGATTAACTAAATCATGGGAGTTACACTCCGAGAGCATAGCCAGACGTAGGCACTCTCTTATACATACAGTTATTCGTTTCATAACGATTAACTAAATCATGGGAGTTACACTCCGAGAGCATAGCCAGACGCAGGCACTCTCTTCTACATACAGTTATTCGTTTCATAACGATTAACTAAATCATGGGAGTTACACTCCGAGAGCATAGCCAGACGCAGGCACTCTCTTCTACATACAGTTATTCGTTTCATAACGATTAACTAAATCATGGGAGTTACACTCCGAGAGCATAGCCAGACGCACGCAATCTCTTCTACATACAGTTATTCGTTTCATAACGATTAACTAAATCATTGGAGTTACACTTCGAGAGCATAGCCAGACGCAGGCACTCTCTTCTACATACAGTTATTCGTTTCATAACGATTAACTAAATCATGGGAGTTACACTCCGAGAGCATAGCCAGACGTAGGCACTCTCTTATACATACAGTTATTCGTTTCATAACGATTAACTAAATCATGGGAGTTACACTCCGAGAGCATAGCCAGACGCACGCAATCTCTTCTACATACAGTTATTCGTTTCATAACGATTAACTAAATCATTGGAGTTACACTTCGAGAGCATAGCCAGACGCAGGCACTCTCTTCTACATACAGTTATTCGTTTCATAACGATTAACTAAATCATGGGAGTTACACTCCGAGAGCATAGCCAGACGTAGGCACTCTCTTATACATACAGTTATTCGTTTCATAACGATTAACGAAATCATGGGAGTTACACTCCGAGAGCATAGCCAGACGCAGGCACTCTCTTCAACATACAGTTATTCGTTTCATAACGATTAACTAAATCATGGGAGTTACACTCCGAGAGCATAGCCAGACGCAGGCACTCTCTTCAACATACAGTTATTCGTTTCATAACGATTAACTAAATCATGGGAGTTACACTCCGCGAGCATAGCCAGACGCAGGCACTCTCTTCTACATACAGTTATTCGTTTCATAACGATTAACTAAATCATGGGAGTTACACTCCGAGAGCATAGCCAGACGCAGGCACTCTCTTCTACATACAGTTATTCGTTTCATAACGATTAACTAAATCATGGGAGTTACACTCCGAGAGCATAGCCAGACGCAGGCACTCTCTTCAACATACAGTTATTCGTTTCATAACGATTAACTAAATCATGGGAGTTACACTCCGAGAGCATAGCCAGACGCAGGCACTCTCTTCTACATACAGTTATTCGTTTCATAACGATTAACTAAATCATGGGAGTTACACTCCGAAAGCATAGCCCGACGCAGGCACTCTCTTCAACATACAGTTATTCGTTTCATAACGATTAACTAAATCATGGGAGTTACACTCCGAGAGCATAGCCAGACGCAGGCACTCTCTTCTACATACAGTTATTCGTTTCATAACGATTAACTAAATCATGGGAGTTACACTCCGAGAGCATAGCCAGACGCAGGCACTCTCTTCTACATACAGTTATTCGTTTCATAACGATTAACTAAATCATGGGAGTTACACTCCGAGAGCATAGCCAGACGCAGGCACTCTCTTCTACATACAGTTATTCGTTTCATAACGATTAACTAAATCATGGGAGTTACACTCCGAGAGCATAGCCAGACGCAGGCACTCTCTTCAACATACAGTTATTCGTTTCATAACGATTAACTAAATCATGGGAGTTACACTCCGAGAGCATAGCCAGACGCAGGCACTCTCTTCTACATACAGTTATTCGTTTCATAACGATTAACTAAATCATGGGAGTTACACTCCGAGAGCATAGCCAGACGCAGGCACTCTCTTCTACATACAGTTATTCGTTTCATAACGATTAACTAAATCATGGGAGTTACACTCCGAGAGCATAGCCAGACGCAGGCACTCTCTTCTACATACAGTTATTCGTTTCATAACGATTAACTAAATCATGGGAGTTACACTCCGAGAGCATAGCCAGACGCAGGCACTCTCTTCTACATACAGTTATTCGTTTCATAACGATTAACTAAATCATGGGAGTTACACTCCGAGAGCATAGCCAGACGCAGGCACTCTCTTCCACATACAGTTATTCGTTTCATAACGATTAACTAAATCATGGGAGTTACACTCCGAGAGCATAGCCAGACGCAGGCACTCTCTTCAACATACAGTTATTCGTTTCATAACGATTAACTAAATCATGGGAGTTACACTCCGAGAGCATAGCCAGACGCAGGCACTCTCTTCTACATACAGTTATTCGTTTCATAACGATTAACTAAATCATGGGAGTTACACTCCGAGAGCATAGCCAGACGCAGGCACTCTCTTCTACATACAGTTATTCGTTTCATAACGATTAACTAAATCATGGGAGTTACACTCCGAGAGCATAGCCAGACGCAGGCACTCTCTTCTACATACAGTTATTCGTTTCATAACGATTAACTAAATCATGGGAGTTACACTCCGAGAGCATAGCCAGACGCAGGCACTCTCTTCTACATACAGTTATTCGTTTCATAACGATTAACTAAATCATGGGAGTTACACTCCGAGAGCATAGCCAGACGCAGGCACTCTCTTCTACATACAGTTATTCGTTTCATAACGATTAACTAAATCATGGGAGTTACACTCCGAGAGCATAGCCAGACGCAGGCACTCTCTTCTACATACAGTTATTCGTTTCATAACGATTAACTAAATCATGGGAGTTACACTCCGAGAGCATAGCCAGACGCAGGCACTCTCTTCTACATACAGTTATTCGTTTCATAACGATTAACTAAATCATGGGAGTTACACTCCGAGAGCATAGCCAGACGCAGGCACTCTCTTCAACATACAGTTATTCGTTTCATAACGATTAACTAAATCATGGGAGTTACACTCCGAGAGCATAGCCAGACGCAGGCACTCTCTTCAACATACAGTTATTCGTTTCATAACGATTAACTAAATCATGGGAGTTACACTCCGAGAGCATAGCCCGACGCAGGCACTCTCTTCAACATACAGTTATTCGTTTCATAACGATTAACTAAATCATGGGAGTTACACTCCGAGAGCATAGCCAGACGCAGGCACTCTCTTCTACATACAGTTATTCGTTTCATAACGATTAACTAAATCATGGGAGTTACACTCCGAGAGCATAGCCAGACGCAGGCACTCTCTTCTACATACAGTTATTCGTTTCATAACGATTAACTAAATTATGGGAGTTTCTCCGAGAGCATAGCCATACGCAGGCACTCTCTTCTACATACAGTTATTCGTTTCATAACGATTAACTAAATCATGGGAGTTACACTCCGAGAGCATACATAGCCAGACGTAGGCACTCTCTTCTACATACAGTTATTCGTTTCATAACGATTAACTAAATCATGGGAGTTACACTCCGAGAGCATACATAGCCAGACGTCGGCACTTTCTTCTACATACAGTTATTCGTTTCATAACGATTAACTAAATCATGGGAGTTACACTCCGAGAGCATAGCCAGACGCAGGCACTCTCTTCAACATACAGTTATTCGTTTCATAACGATTAACTAAATCATGGGAGTTACACTCCGAGAGCATAGCCCGACGCAGGCACTCTCTTCAACATACAGTTATTCGTTTCATAACGATTAACTAAATCATGGGAGTTACACTCCGAGAGCATAGCCAGACGCAGGCACTCTCTTCTACATACAGTTATTCGTTTCATAACGATTAACTAAATCATGGGAGTTACACTCCGAGAGCATAGCCAGACGCAGGCACTCTCTTCTACATACAGTTATTCGTTTCATAACGATTAACTAAATCATGGGAGTTACACTCCGAGAGCATAGCCAGACGCAGGCACTCTCTTCAACATACAGTTATTCGTTTCATAACGATTAACTAAATCATGGGAGTTACACTCCGAGAGCATAGCCAGACCCAGGCACTCTCTTCAACATACAGTTATTCGTTTCATAACGATTAACTAAATCATGGGAGTTACACTCCGAGAGCATAGCCAGACGCAGGCACTCTCTTCTACATACAGTTATTCGTTTCATAACGATTAACTAAATCATGGGAGTTACACTCCGAGAGCATAGCCAGACGCAGGCACTCTCTTCTACATACAGTTATTCGTTTCATAACGATTAACTAAATCATGGGAGTTACACTCCGAGAGCATAGCCAGACGCAGGCACTCTCTTCTACATACAGTTATTCGTTTCATAACGATTAACTAAATCATGGGAGTTACACTCCGAGAGCATAGCCAGACGCAGGCACTCTCTTCTACATACAGTTATTCGTTTCATAACGATTAACTAAATCATGGGAGTTACACTCCGAGAGCATAGCCAGACGCAGGCACTCTCTTCTACATACAGTTATTCGTTTCATAACGATGAACTAAATCATGGGAGTTACACTCCGAGAGCATAGCCAGACGCAGGCACTCTCTTCAACATACAGTTATTCGTTTCATAACGATTAACTAAATCATGGGAGTTACACTCCGAGAGCATAGCCAGACGCAGGCACTCTCTTCTACATACAGTTATTCGTTTCATAACGATTAACTAAATCATGGGAGTTACACTCCGAGAGCATAGCCAGACGCACGCAATCTCTTCTACATACAGTTATTCGTTTCATAACGATTAACTAAATCATTGGAGTTACACTTCGAGAGCATAGCCAGACGCAGGCACTCTCTTCTACATACAGTTATTCGTTTCATAACGATTAACTAAATTATGGGAGTTTCTCCGAGAGCATAGCCAGACGCAGGCACTCTCTTCTACATACAGTTATTCGTTTCATAACGATTAACTAAATCATGGGAGTTACACTCCGAGAGCATACATAGCCAGACGTAGGCACTCTCTTCTACATACAGTTATTCGTTTCATAACGATTAACTAAATCATGGGAGTTACACTCCGAGAGCATACATAGCCAGACGTAGGCACTTTCTTCTATATACAGTTATTCGTTTCATAACGATTAACTAAATCATGGGAGTTACACTCCGAGAGCATAGCCAGACGTAGGCACTCTCTTATACATACAGTTATTCGTTTCATAACGATTAACGAAATCATGGGAGTTACACTCCGAGAGCATAGCCAGACGCAGGCACTCTCTTCAACATACAGTTATTCGTTTCATAACGATTAACTAAATTATGGGAGTTACACTCCGAGAGCATAGCCAGACGCAGGCACTCTCTTCTACATACAGTTATTCGTTTCATAACGATTAACTAAATCATGGGAGTTACACTCCGAGAGCATAGCCAGACGCAGGCACTCTCTTCTACATACAGTTATTCGTTTCATAACGATTAACTAAATCATGGGAGTTACACTCCGAGAGCATAGCCAGACGCAGGCACTCTCTTCTACATACAGTTATTCGTTTCAAAACGATGAACTAAATCATGGGAGTTACACTCCGAGAGCATAGCCAGACGCAGGCACTCTCTTCAACATACAGTTATTCGTTTCATAACGATTAACTAAATCATGGGAGTTACACTCCGAGAGCATAGCCAGACGCAGGCACTCTCTTCTACATACAGTTATTCGTTTCATAACGATTAACTAAATCATGGGAGTTACACTCCGAGAGCATAGCCAGACGCACGCAATCTCTTCTACATACAGTTATTCGTTTCATAACGATTAACTAAATCATTGGAGTTACACTTCGAGAGCATAGCCAGACGCAGGCACTCTCTTCTACATACAGTTATTCGTTTCATAACGATTAACTAAATTATGGGAGTTTCTCCGAGAGCATAGCCAGACGCAGGCACTCTCTTCTACATACAGTTATTCGTTTCATAACGATTAACTAAATCATGGGAGTTACACTCCGAGAGCATACATAGCCAGACGTAGGCACTCTCTTCTACATACAGTTATTCGTTTCATAACGATTAACTAAATCATGGGAGTTACACTCCGAGAGCATACATAGCCAGACGTAGGCACTTTCTTCTATATACAGTTATTCGTTTCATAACGATTAACTAAATCATGGGAGTTACACTCCGAGAGCATAGCCAGACGTAGGCACTCTCTTATACATACAGTTATTCGTTTCATAACGATTAACGAAATCATGGGAGTTACACTCCGAGAGCATAGCCAGACGTAGGCACTCTCTTATACATACAGTTATTTGTTTCATAACGATTAACTAAATCATGGGAGTTACACTCCGAGAGCATACATAGCCAGACGTAGGCACTCTCTTCTACATACAGTTATTCGTTTCATAACGATTAACTAAATCATGGGAGTTACACTCCGAGAGTATAGCCAGACGCAGGCACTCTCTTCTACATACAGTTATTCGTTTCATAACGATTAACTAAATCATGGGAGTTACACTCCGAGAGCATACATAGCCAGACGTAGGCACTCTCTTCTACGTACAGTTATTCGTTTCATAACGATTAACTAAATCATGGGAGTTACACTCCGAGAGCATACATAGCCAGACGTAGGCACTTTCTTCTATATACAGTTATTCGTTTCATAACGATTAACTAAATCATGGGAGTTACACTCCGAGAGCATAGCCAGACGCAGGCACTCTCTTCTACATACAGTTATTCGTTTCATAACGATTAACCAAATCATGGGAGTTACACTCCGAGAGCATAGCCAGACGCAGGCACTCTCTTCTACATACAGTTATTCGTTTCATAACGATTAACTAAATCATGGGAGTTACACTCCGACAGCATACATAGCCAGACGTAGGCACTCTCTTCTACATACAGTTATTCGTTTCATAACGATTAACTAAATCATGGGAGTTACACTCCGAGAGCATAGCCAGACGCAGGCACTCTCTTCTACATACAGTTATTCGTTTCATAACGATTAACTAAATCATGGGAGTTACACTCCGAGAGCATAGCCAGACGCAGGCACTCTCTTCTACATACAGTTATTCGTTTCATAACGATTAACTAAATCATGGGAGTTACACTCCGAGAGCATACATAGCCAGACGTAGGCACTCTCTTCTACATACAGTTATTCGTTTCATAACGATTAACTAAATCATGGGAGTTACACTCCGAGAGCATACATAGCCAGACGTAGGCACTTTCTTCTATATACAGTTATTCGTTTCATAACGATTAACTAAATCATGGGAGTTACACTCCGAGAGCATAGCCAGACGCAGGCACTCTCTTCAACATACAGTTATTCGTTTCATAAAGATTAACTAAATCATGGGAGTTACACTCCGAGAGCATAGCCAGACGCAGGCACTCTCTTCTACATACAGTTATTCGTTTCATAACGATTAACTAAATCATGGGAGTTACACTCCGAGAGCATAGCCAGACGCAGGCACTCTCTTCTACATACAGTTATTCGTTTCATAACGATTAACTAAATCATGGGAGTTACACTCCGAGAGCATAGCCAGACGCAGGCACTCTCTTCAACATACAGTTATTCGTTTCATAACGATTAACTAAATCATGGGAGTTACACTCCGAGAGCATAGCCAGACGCAGGCACTCTCTTCTACATACAGTTATTCGTTTCATAACGATTAACTAAATCATGGGAGTTACACTCCGAGAGCATAGCCAGACGCAGGCACTCTCTTCTACATACAGTTATTCGTTTCATAACGATTAACTAAATCATGGGAGTTACACTCCGAGAGCATAGCCAGACGCAGGCACTCTCTTCAACATACAGTTATTCGTTTCATAACGATTAACTAAATCATGGGAGTTACACTCCGAGAGCATAGCCAGACGCAGGCACTCTCTTCAACATACAGTTATTCGTTTCATAACGATTAACTAAATCATGGGAGTTACACTCCGAGAGCATAGCCAGACGCAGGCACTCTCTTCTACATACAGTTATTCGTTTCATAACGATTAACTAAATCATGGGAGTTACACTCCGAGAGCATAGCCAGACGCAGGCACTCTCTTCAACATACAGTTATTCGTTTCATAACGATTAACTAAATCATGGGAGTTACACTCCGAGAGCATAGCCAGACCCAGGCACTCTCTTCAACATACAGTTATTCGTTTCATAACGATTAACTAAATCATGGGAGTTACACTCCGAGAGCATAGCCAGACGCAGGCACTCTCTTCTACATACAGTTATTCGTTTCATAACGATTAACTAAATCATGGGAGTTACACTCCGAGAGCATAGCCAGACGCAGGCACTCTCTTCTACATACAGTTATTCGTTTCATAACGATTAACTAAATCATGGGAGTTACACTCCGAGAGCATAGCCAGACGCAGGCACTCTCTTCTACATACAGTTATTCGTTTCATAACGATTAACTAAATCATGGGAGTTACACTCCGAGAGCATAGCCAGACGCAGGCACTCTCTTCTACATACAGTTATTCGTTTCATAACGATTAACTAAATCATGGGAGTTACACTCCGAGAGCATAGCCAGACGCAGGCACTCTCTTCTACATACAGTTATTCGTTTCATAACGATTAACTAAATCATGGGAGTTACACTCCGAGAGCATAGCCAGACGCAGGCACTCTCTTCTACATACAGTTATTCGTTTCATAACGATTAACTAAATCATGGGAGTTACACTCCGAGAGCATAGCCAGACGCAGGCACTCTCTTCTACATACAGTTATTCGTTTCATAACGATTAACTAAATCATGGGAGTTACACTCCGAGAGCATAGCCAGACGCAGGCACTCTCTTCAACATACAGTTATTCGTTTCATAACGATTAACTAAATCATGGGAGTTACACTCCGAGAGCATAGCCAGACCCAGGCACTCTCTTCAACATACAGTTATTCGTTTCATAACGATTAACTAAATCATGGGAGTTACACTCCGAGAGCATAGCCAGACGCAGGCACTCTCTTCTACATACAGTTATTCGTTTCATAACGATTAACTAAATCATGGGAGTTACACTCCGAGAGCATAGCCAGACGCAGGCACTCTCTTCAACATACAGTTATTCGTTTCATAACGATTAACTAAATCATGGGAGTTACACTCCGAGAGCATAGCCAGACCCAGGCACTCTCTTCAACATACAGTTATTCGTTTCATAACGATTAACTAAATCATGGGAGTTACACTCCGAGAGCATAGCCAGACGCAGGCACTCTCTTCTACATACAGTTATTCGTTTCATAACGATTAACTAAATCATGGGAGTTACACTCCGAGAGCATAGCCAGACGCAGGCACTCTCTTCTACATACAGTTATTCGTTTCATAACGATTAACTAAATCATGGGAGTTACACTCCGAGAGCATAGCCAGACGCAGGCACTCTCTTCTACATACAGTTATTCGTTTCATAACGATTAACTAAATCATGGGAGTTACACTCCGAGAGCATAGCCAGACGCAGGCACTCTCTTCAACATACAGTTATTCGTTTCATAACGATTAACTAAATCATGGGAGTTACACTCCGAGAGCATAGCCAGACGCAGGCACTCTCTTCTACATACAGTTATTCGTTTCATAACGATTAACTAAATCATGGGAGTTACACTCCGAGAGCATAGCCAGACGCAGGCACTCTCTTCTACATACAGTTATTCGTTTCATAACGATTAACTAAATCATGGGAGTTACACTCCGAGAGCATAGCCAGACGCAGGCACTCTCTTCAACATACAGTTATTCGTTTCATAACGATTAACTAAATCATGGGAGTTACACTCCGAGAGCATAGCCAGACGCAGGCACTCTCTTCAACATACAGTTATTCGTTTCATAACGATTAACTAAATCATGGGAGTTACACTCCGAGAGCATAGCCAGACGCAGGCACTCTCTTCTACATACAGTTATTCGTTTCATAACGATTAACTAAATCATGGGAGTTACACTCCGAGAGCATAGCCAGACGCAGGCACTCTCTTCAACATACAGTTATTCGTTTCATAACGATTAACTAAATCATGGGAGTTACACTCCGAGAGCATAGCCAGACCCAGGCACTCTCTTCAACATACAGTTATTCGTTTCATAACGATTAACTAAATCATGGGAGTTACACTCCGAGAGCATAGCCAGACGCAGGCACTCTCTTCTACATACAGTTATTCGTTTCATAACGATTAACTAAATCATGGGAGTTACACTCCGAGAGCATAGCCAGACGCAGGCACTCTCTTCTACATACAGTTATTCGTTTCATAACGATTAACTAAATCATGGGAGTTACACTCCGAGAGCATAGCCAGACGCAGGCACTCTCTTCTACATACAGTTATTCGTTTCATAACGATTAACTAAATCATGGGAGTTACACTCCGAGAGCATAGCCAGACGCAGGCACTCTCTTCTACATACAGTTATTCGTTTCATAACGATTAACTAAATCATGGGAGTTACACTCCGAGAGCATAGCCAGACGCAGGCACTCTCTTCTACATACAGTTATTCGTTTCATAACGATTAACTAAATCATGGGAGTTACACTCCGAGAGCATAGCCAGACGCAGGCACTCTCTTCTACATACAGTTATTCGTTTCATAACGATTAACTAAATCATGGGAGTTACACTCCGAGAGCATAGCCAGACGCAGGCACTCTCTTCTACATACAGTTATTCGTTTCATAACGATTAACTAAATCATGGGAGTTACACTCCGAGAGCATAGCCAGACGCAGGCACTCTCTTCAACATACAGTTATTCGTTTCATAACGATTAACTAAATCATGGGAGTTACACTCCGAGAGCATAGCCAGACCCAGGCACTCTCTTCAACATACAGTTATTCGTTTCATAACGATTAACTAAATCATGGGAGTTACACTCCGAGAGCATAGCCAGACGCAGGCACTCTCCTCTACATACAGTTATTCGTTTCATAACGATTAACTAAATCATGGGAGTTACACTCCGAGAGCATAGCCAGACGCAGGCACTCTCTTCAACATACAGTTATTCGTTTCATAACGATTAACTAAATCATGGGAGTTACACTCCGAGAGCATAGCCAGACCCAGGCACTCTCTTCAACATACAGTTATTCGTTTCATAACGATTAACTAAATCATGGGAGTTACACTCCGAGAGCATAGCCAGACGCAGGCACTCTCTTCTACATACAGTTATTCGTTTCATAACGATTAACTAAATCATGGGAGTTACACTCCGAGAGCATAGCCAGACGCAGGCACTCTCTTCTACATACAGTTATTCGTTTCATAACGATTAACTAAATCATGGGAGTTACACTCCGAGAGCATAGCCAGACGCAGGCACTCTCTTCTACATACAGTTATTCGTTTCATAACGATTAACTAAATCATGGGAGTTACACTCCGAGAGCATAGCCAGACGCAGGCACTCTCTTCTACATACAGTTATTCGTTTCATAACGATTAACTAAATCATGGGAGTTACACTCCGAGAGCATAGCCAGACGCAGGCACTCTCTTCAACATACAGTTATTCGTTTCATAACGATTAACTAAATCATGGGAGTTACACTCCGAGAGCATAGCCAGACCCAGGCACTCTCTTCAACATACAGTTATTCGTTTCATAACGATTAACTAAATCATGGGAGTTACACTCCGAGAGCATAGCCAGACGCAGGCACTCTCTTCTACATACAGTTATTCGTTTCATAACGATTAACTAAATCATGGGAGTTACACTCCGAGAGCATAGCCAGACGCAGGCACTCTCTTCAACATACAGTTATTCGTTTCATAACGATTAACTAAATCATGGGAGTTACACTCCGAGAGCATAGCCAGACCCAGGCACTCTCTTCAACATACAGTTATTCGTTTCATAACGATTAACTAAATCATGGGAGTTACACTCCGAGAGCATAGCCAGACGCAGGCACTCTCTTCTACATACAGTTATTCGTTTCATAACGATTAACTAAATCATGGGAGTTACACTCCGAGAGCATAGCCAGACGCAGGCACTCTCTTCTACATACAGTTATTCGTTTCATAACGATTAACTAAATCATGGGAGTTACACTCCGAGAGCATAGCCAGACGCAGGCACTCTCTTCTACATACAGTTATTCGTTTCATAACGATTAACTAAATCATGGGAGTTACACTCCGAGAGCATAGCCAGACGCAGGCACTCTCTTCAACATACAGTTATTCGTTTCATAACGATTAACTGAATCATGGGAGTTACACTCCGAGAGCATAGCCAGACCCAGGCACTCTCTTCAACATACAGTTATTCGTTTCATAACGATTAACTAAATCATGGGAGTTACACTCCGAGAGCATAGCCAGACGCAGGCACTCTCTTCTACATACAGTTATTCGTTTCATAACGATTAACTAAATCATGGGAGTTACACTCCGAGAGCATAGCCAGACGCAGGCACTCTCTTCTACATACAGTTATTCGTTTCATAACGATTAACTAAATCATGGGAGTTACACTCCGAGAGCATAGCCAGACGCAGGCACTCTCTTCTACATACAGTTATTCGTTTCATAACGATTAACTAAATCATGGGAGTTACACTCCGAGAGCATAGCCAGACGCAGGCACTCTCTTCTACATACAGTTATTCGTTTCATAACGATTAACTAAATCATGGGAGTTACACTCCGAGAGCATAGCCAGGCGCAGGCACTCTCTTCTACATACAGTTATTCGTTTCAAAACGATGAACTAAATCATGGGAGTTACACTCCGAGAGCATAGCCAGACGCAGGCACTCTCTTCAACATACAGTTATTCGTTTCATAACGATTAACTAAATCATGGGAGTTACACTCCGAGAGCATACATAGCCAGACGTAGGCACTTTCTTCTATATACAGTTATTCGTTTCATAACGATTAACTAAATCATGGGAGTTACACTCCGAGAGTATAGCCAGACGCAGGCACTCTCTTCTACATACAGTTATTCGTTTCATAACGATTAACTAAATCATGGGAGTTACACTCCGAGAGCATACATAGCCAGACGTAGGCACTTTCTTCTATATACAGTTATTCGTTTCATAACGATTAACTAAATCATGGGAGTTACACTCCGAGAGCATAGCCAGACGCAGGCACTCTCTTCTACATACAGTTATTCGTTTCATAACGATTAACCAAATCATGGGAGTTACACTCCGAGAGCATAGCCAGACGCAGGCACTCTCTTCTACATACAGTTATTCGTTTCATAACGATTAACTAAATCATGGGAGTTACACTCCGACAGCATACATAGCCAGACGTAGGCACTCTCTTCTACATACAGTTATTCGTTTCATAACGATTAACTAAATCATGGGAGTTACACTCCGAGAGCATAGCCAGACGCAGGCACTCTCTTCTACATACAGTTATTCGTTTCATAACGATTAACTAAATCATGGGAGTTACACTCCGAGAGCATAGCCAGACGCAGGCACTCTCTTCTACATACAGTTATTCGTTTCATAACGATTAACTAAATCATGGGAGTTACACTCCGAGAGCATAGCCAGACGCACGCAATCTCTTCTACATACAGTTATTCGTTTCATAACGATTAACTAAATCATTGGAGTTACACTTCGAGAGCATAGCCAGACGCAGGCACTCTCTTCTACATACAGTTTTTCGTTTCATAACGATTAACTAAATTATGGGAGTTTCTCCGAGAGCATAGCCATACGCAGGCACTCTCTTCTACATACAGTTATTCGTTTCATAACGATTAACTAAATCATGGGAGTTACACTCCGAGAGCATACATAGCCAGACGTAGGCACTCTCTTCTACATACAGTTATTCGTTTCATAACGATTAACTAAATCATGGGAGTTACACTCCGAGAGCATACATAGCCAGACGTAGGCACTTTCTTCTATATACAGTTATTCGTTTCATAACGATTAACTAAATCATGGGAGTTACACTCCGAGAGCATAGCCAGACGTAGGCACTCTCTTATACATACAGTTATTCGTTTCATAACGATTAACGAAATCATGGGAGTTACACTCCGAGAGCATAGCCAGACGTAGGCACTCTCTTATACATACAGTTATTCGTTTCATAACGATTAACTAAATCATGGGAGTTACACTCCGAGAGCATACATAGCCAGACGTAGGCACTCTCTTCTACATACAGTTATTCGTTTCATAACGATTAACTAAATCATGGGAGTTACACTCCGAGAGTATAGCCAGACGCAGGCACTCTCTTCTACATACAGTTATTCGTTTCATAACGATTAACTAAATCATGGGAGTTACACTCCGAGAGCATACATAGCCAGACGTAGGCACTCTCTTCTACGTACAGTTATTCGTTTCATAACGATTAACTAAATCATGGGAGTTACACTCCGAGAGCATAGCCAGACGCAGGCACTCTCTTCAACATACAGTTATTCGTTTCATAACGATTAACTAAATCATGGGAGTTACACTCCGAGAGCATAGCCAGACGCAGGCACTCTCTTCTACATACAGTTATTCGTTTCATAACGATTAACCAAATCATGGGAGTTACACTCCGAGAGCATAGCCAGACCCAGGCACTCTCTTCAACATACAGTTATTCGTTTCATAACGATTAACTAAATCATGGGAGTTACACTCCGAGAGCATAGCCAGACGCAGGCACTCTCTTCTACATACAGTTATTCGTTTCATAACGATTAACTAAATCATGGGAGTTACACTCCGAGAGCATAGCCAGACGCAGGCACTCTCTTCTACATACAGTTATTCGTTTCATAACGATTAACTAAATCATGGGAGTTACACTCCGAGAGCATAGCCAGACGCAGGCACTCTCTTCTACATACAGTTATTCGTTTCATAACGATTAACTAAATCATGGGAGTTACACTCCGAGAGCATAGCCAGACGCAGGCACTCTCTTCAACATACAGTTATTCGTTTCATAACGATTAACTGAATCATGGGAGTTACACTCCGAGAGCATAGCCAGACCCAGGCACTCTCTTCAACATACAGTTATTCGTTTCATAACGATTAACTAAATCATGGGAGTTACACTCCGAGAGCATAGCCAGACGCAGGCACTCTCTTCTACATACAGTTATTCGTTTCATAACGATTAACTAAATCATGGGAGTTACACTCCGAGAGCATAGCCAGACGCAGGCACTCTCTTCTACATACAGTTATTCGTTTCATAACGATTAACTAAATCATGGGAGTTACACTCCGAGAGCATAGCCAGACGCAGGCACTCTCTTCTACATACAGTTATTCGTTTCATAACGATTAACTAAATCATGGGAGTTACACTCCGAGAGCATAGCCAGACGCAGGCACTCTCTTCTACATACAGTTATTCGTTTCATAACGATTAACTAAATCATGGGAGTTACACTCCGAGAGCATAGCCAGGCGCAGGCACTCTCTTCTACATACAGTTATTCGTTTCAAAACGATGAACTAAATCATGGGAGTTACACTCCGAGAGCATAGCCAGACGCAGGCACTCTCTTCAACATACAGTTATTCGTTTCATAACGATTAACTAAATCATGGGAGTTACACTCCGAGAGCATACATAGCCAGACGTAGGCACTTTCTTCTATATACAGTTATTCGTTTCATAACGATTAACTAAATCATGGGAGTTACACTCCGAGAGTATAGCCAGACGCAGGCACTCTCTTCTACATACAGTTATTCGTTTCATAACGATTAACTAAATCATGGGAGTTACACTCCGAGAGCATACATAGCCAGACGTAGGCACTTTCTTCTATATACAGTTATTCGTTTCATAACGATTAACTAAATCATGGGAGTTACACTCCGAGAGCATAGCCAGACGCAGGCACTCTCTTCTACATACAGTTATTCGTTTCATAACGATTAACCAAATCATGGGAGTTACACTCCGAGAGCATAGCCAGACGCAGGCACTCTCTTCTACATACAGTTATTCGTTTCATAACGATTAACTAAATCATGGGAGTTACACTCCGACAGCATACATAGCCAGACGTAGGCACTCTCTTCTACATACAGTTATTCGTTTCATAACGATTAACTAAATCATGGGAGTTACACTCCGAGAGCATAGCCAGACGCAGGCACTCTCTTCTACATACAGTTATTCGTTTCATAACGATTAACTAAATCATGGGAGTTACACTCCGAGAGCATAGCCAGACGCAGGCACTCTCTTCTACATACAGTTATTCGTTTCATAACGATTAACTAAATCATGGGAGTTACACTCCGAGAGCATAGCCAGACGCACGCAATCTCTTCTACATACAGTTATTCGTTTCATAACGATTAACTAAATCATTGGAGTTACACTTCGAGAGCATAGCCAGACGCAGGCACTCTCTTCTACATACAGTTTTTCGTTTCATAACGATTAACTAAATTATGGGAGTTTCTCCGAGAGCATAGCCATACGCAGGCACTCTCTTCTACATACAGTTATTCGTTTCATAACGATTAACTAAATCATGGGAGTTACACTCCGAGAGCATACATAGCCAGACGTAGGCACTCTCTTCTACATACAGTTATTCGTTTCATAACGATTAACTAAATCATGGGAGTTACACTCCGAGAGCATACATAGCCAGACGTAGGCACTTTCTTCTATATACAGTTATTCGTTTCATAACGATTAACTAAATCATGGGAGTTACACTCCGAGAGCATAGCCAGACGTAGGCACTCTCTTATACATACAGTTATTCGTTTCATAACGATTAACGAAATCATGGGAGTTACACTCCGAGAGCATAGCCAGACGTAGGCACTCTCTTATACATACAGTTATTCGTTTCATAACGATTAACTAAATCATGGGAGTTACACTCCGAGAGCATACATAGCCAGACGTAGGCACTCTCTTCTACATACAGTTATTCGTTTCATAACGATTAACTAAATCATGGGAGTTACACTCCGAGAGCATAGCCAGACGCAGGCACTCTCTTCTACATACAGTTATTCGTTTCATAACGATTAACTAAATCATGGGAGTTACACTCCGAGAGCATACATAGCCAGACGTAGGCACTCTCTTCTACGTACAGTTATTCGTTTCATAACGATTAACTAAATCATGGGAGTTACACTCCGAGAGCATAGCCAGACGCAGGCACTCTCTTCAACATACAGTTATTCGTTTCATAACGATTAACTAAATCATGGGAGTTACACTCCGAGAGCATAGCCAGACGCAGGCACTCTCTTCTACATACAGTTATTCGTTTCATAACGATTAACCAAATCATGGGAGTTACACTCCGAGAGCATAGCCAGACGCAGGCACTCTCTTCTACATACAGTTATTCGTTTCATAACGATTAACTAAATCATGGGAGTTACACTCCGACAGCATACATAGCCAGACGTAGGCACTCTCTTCTACATACAGTTATTCGTTTCATAACGATTAACTAAATCATGGGAGTTACACTCCGAGAGCATAGCCAGACGCAGGCACTCTCTTCTACATACAGTTATTCGTTTCATAACGATTAACTAAATCATGGGAGTTACACTCCGAGAGCATAGCCAGACGCAGGCACTCTCTTCTACATACAGTTATTCGTTTCATAACGATTAACTAAATCATGGGAGTTACACTCCGAGAGCATAGCCAGACGCAGGCACTCTCTTCTACATACAGTTATTCGTTTCATAACGATTAACTAAATCATGGGAGTTACACTCCGAGAGCATAGCCAGACGCAGGCACTCTCTTCTACATACAGTTATTCGTTTCATAACGATTAACTAAATCATGGGAGTTACACTCCGAGAGCATAGCCAGACGCAGGCACTCTCTTCTACATACAGTTATTCGTTTCATAACGATTAACTAAATCATGGGAGTTACACTCCGAGAGCATAGCCAGACGCAGGCACTCTCTTCAACATACAGTTATTCGTTTCATAACGATTAACTAAATCATGGGAGTTACACTCCGAGAGCATAGCCAGACGCAGGCACTCTCTTCTACATACAGTTATTCGTTTCATAACGATTAACTAAATCATGGGAGTTACACTCCGAGAGCATAGCCAGACGCACGCACTCTCTTCTACATACAGTTATTCGTTTCATAACGATTAACTAAATCATGGGAGTTACACTCCGAGAGCATAGCCAGACGCAGGCACTCTCTTCTACATACAGTTATTCGTTTCATAACGATTAACTAAATCATGGGAGTTACACTCCGAGAGCATACATAGCCAGACGTAGGCACTTTCTTCTATATACAGTTATTCGTTTCATAACGATTAACTAAATCATGGGAGTTACACTCCGAGAGCATAGCCAGACGTAGGCACTCTCTTATACATACAGTTATTCGTTTCATAACGATTAACGAAATCATGGGAGTTACACTCCGAGAGCATAGCCAGACGTAGGCACTCTCTTATACATACAGTTATTCGTTTCATAACGATTAACTAAATCATGGGAGTTACACTCCGAGAGCATAGCCAGACGCAGGCACTCTCTTCTACATACAGTTATTCGTTTCATAACGATTAACTAAATCATGGGAGTTACACTCCGAGAGCATAGCCAGACGCAGGCACTCTCTTCTACATACAGTTATTCGTTTCATAACGATTAACTAAATCATGGGAGTTACACTCCGAGAGCATAGCCAGACGCAGGCACTCTCTTCTACATACAGTTATTCGTTTCATAACGATTAACTAAATCATGGGAGTTACACTCCGAGAGCATAGCCAGACGCAGGCACTCTCTTCTACATACAGTTATTCGTTTCATAACGATTAACTAAATCATGGGAGTTACACTCCGAGAGCATAGCCAGACGCAGGCACTCTCTTCTACATACAGTTATTCGTTTCATAACGATTAACTAAATCATGGGAGTTACACTCCGAGAGCATAGCCAGACGCAGGCACTCTCTTCTACATACAGTTATTCGTTTCATAACGATTAACTAAATCATGGGAGTTACACTCCGAGAGCATAGCCAGACGCAGGCACTCTCTTCAACATACAGTTATTCGTTTCATAACGATTAACTAAATCATGGGAGTTACACTCCGAGAGCATAGCCAGACGCAGGCACTCTCTTCTACATACAGTTATTCGTTTCATAACGATTAACTAAATCATGGGAGTTACACTCCGAGAGCATAGCCAGACGCACGCACTCTCTTCTACATACAGTTATTCGTTTCATAACGATTAACTAAATCATGGGAGTTACACTCCGAGAGCATAGCCAGACGCAGGCACTCTCTTCTACATACAGTTATTCGTTTCATAACGATTAACTAAATCATGGGAGTTACACTCCGAGAGCATACATAGCCAGACGTAGGCACTTTCTTCTATATACAGTTATTCGTTTCATAACGATTAACTAAATCATGGGAGTTACACTCCGAGAGCATAGCCAGACGTAGGCACTCTCTTATACATACAGTTATTCGTTTCATAACGATTAACGAAATCATGGGAGTTACACTCCGAGAGCATAGCCAGACGTAGGCACTCTCTTATACATACAGTTATTCGTTTCATAACGATTAACTAAATCATGGGAGTTACACTCCGAGAGCATAGCCAGACGCAGGCACTCTCTTCTACATACAGTTATTCGTTTCATAACGATTAACTAAATCATGGGAGTTACACTCCGAGAGCATAGCCAGACGCAGGCACTCTCTTCTACATACAGTTATTCGTTTCATAACGATTAACTAAATCATGGGAGTTACACTCCGAGAGCATAGCCAGACGCAGGCACTCTCTTCTACATACAGTTATTCGTTTCATAACGATTAACTAAATCATGGGAGTTACACTCCGAGAGCATAGCCAGACGCAGGCACTCTCTTCTACATACAGTTATTCGTTTCATAACGATTAACTAAATCATGGGAGTTACACTCCGAGAGCATAGCCAGACGCAGGCACTCTCTTCTACATACAGTTATTCGTTTCATAACGATTAACTTAATCATGGGAGTTACACTCCGAGAGCATAGCCAGACGCAGGCACTCTCTTCTACATACAGTTATTCGTTTCATAACGATTAACTAAATCATGGGAGTTACACTTCGAGAGCATAGCCAGACGCAGGCACTCTCTTCTACATACAGTTATTCGTTTCATAACGATTAACTAAATCATGGGAGTTACACTCCGAGAGCATACATAGCCAGACGTAGGCACTCTCTTCTACATACAGTTATTCGTTTCATAACGATTAACTAAATCATGGGAGTTACACTCCGAGAGCATACATAGCCAGACGTAGGCACTTTCTTCTATATACAGTTATTCGTTTCATAACGATTAACTAAATCATGGGAGTTACACTCCGAGAGCATAGCCAGACGTAGGCACTCTCTTATACATACAGTTATTCGTTTCATAACGATTAACGAAATCATGGGAGTTACACTCCGAGAGCATAGCCAGACGTAGGCACTCTCTTATACATACAGTTATTCGTTTCATAACGATTAACTAAATCATGGGAGTTACACTCCGAGAGCATACATAGCCAGACGTAGGCACTCTCTTCTACATACAGTTATTCGTTTCATAACGATTAACTAAATCATGGGAGTTACACTCCGAGAGCATAGCCAGACGTAGGCACTCTCTTATACATACAGTTATTCGTTTCATAACGATTAACGAAATCATGGGAGTTACACTCCGAGAGCATAGCCAGACGTAGGCACTCTCTTATACATATAGTTATTCGTTTCATAACGATTAACTAAATCATGGGAGTTACACTCCGAGAGCATACATAGCCAGACGTAGGCACTCTCTTCTACATACAGTTATTCGTTTCATAACGATTAACTAAATCATGGGAGTTACACTCCGAGAGTATAGCCAGACGCAGGCACTCTCTTCTACATACAGTTATTCGTTTCATAACGATTAACTAAATCATGGGAGTTACACTCCGAGAGCATACATAGCCAGACGTAGGCACTCTCTTCTACATACAGTTATTCGTTTCATAACGATTAACTAAATCATGGGAGTTACACTCCGAGAGCATACATAGCCAGACGTAGGCACTTTCTTCTATATACATTTATTCGTTTCATAACGATTAACTAAATCATGGAAGTTACACTCCGAGAGCATAGCCAGACGTAGGCACTCTCTTATACATACAGTTATTCGTTTCATAACGATCAACTAAATCATGGGAGTTACACTCCGAGAGCATAGCCAAACGTAGGCACTCTCTTATACATACAGTTATTCGTTTCATAACGATTAACTAAATCATGGGAGTTACACTCCGACAGCATACATAGCCAGACGTAGGCACTCTCTTCTACATACAGTTATTCGTTTCATAACGATTAACTAAATCATGGGAGTTACACTCCGAGAGCATACATAGCCAGACGTAGGCACTCTCTTCTACATACAGTTATTCGTTTCATAACGATTAACTAAATCATGGGAGTTACACTCCGAGAGCATACATAGCCAGACGTAGGCACTTTCTTCTATATACATTTATTCGTTTCATAACGATTAACTAAATCATGGAAGTTACACTCCGAGAGCATAGCCAGACGTAGGCACTCTCTTATACATACAGTTATTCGTTTCATAACGATCAACTAAATCATGGGAGTTACACTCCGAGAGCATAGCCAAACGTAGGCACTCTCTTATACATACAGTTATTCGTTTCATAACGATTAACTAAATCATGGGAGTTACACTCCGACAGCATACATAGCCAGACGTAGGCACTCTCTTCTACATACAGTTATTCGTTTCATAACGATTAACTAAATCATGGGAGTTACACTCCGAGAGCATAGCCAGACGCAGGCACTCTCTTCTACATACAGTTATTCGTTTCATAACGATTAACTAAATCATGGGAGTTACACTCCGAGAGCATAGCCAGACGCAGGCACTCTCTTCTACATACAGTTATTCGTTTCATAACGATTAACTAAATCATGGGAGTTACACTCCGAGAGCATAGCCAGACGCAGGCACTCTCTTCTACATACAGTTATTCGTTTCATAACGATTAACTAAATCATGGGAGTTACACTCCGAGAGCATAGCCAGACGCAGGCACTCTCTTCAACATACAGTTATTCGTTTCATAACGATTAACTAAATCATGGGAGTTACACTCCGAGAGCATAGCCAGACGCAGGCACTCTCTTCTACATACAGTTTTTCGTTTCATAACGATTAACTAAATCATGGGAGTTACACTCCGAGAGCATAGCCAGACGCAGGCACTCTCTTCTACATACAGTTATTCGTTTCATAACGATTAACTAAATCATGGGAGTTACACTCCGAGAGAATAGCCAGACGCAGGCACTCTCTTCTACATACAGTTATTCGTTTCATAACGATTAACTAAATCATGGGAGTTACACTCCGAGAGCATAGCCAGACGCAGGCACTCTCTTCTACATACAGTTATTCGTTTCATAACGATTAACTAAATCATGGGAGTTACACTCCGAGAGCATAGCCAGACGCAGGCACTCTCTTCTACATACAGTTATTCGTTTCATAACGATTAACTTAATCATGGGAGTTACACTCCGAGAGCATAGCCAGACGCAGGCACTCTCTTCAACATACAGTTATTCGTTTCATAACGATTAACTAAATCATGGGAGTTACACTCCGAGAGCATAGCCAGACGCAGGCACTCTCTTCAACATACAGTTATTCGTTTCATAACGATTAACTAAATCATGGGAGTTACACTCCGAGAGCATAGCCAGACGCAGGCACTCTCTTCTACATACAGTTATTCGTTTCATAACGATTAACTAAATCATGGGAGTTACACTCCGAGAGCATAGCCAGACGCAGGCACTCTCTTCTACATACAGTTATTCGTTTCATAACGATTAACTAAATCATGGGAGTTACACTCCGAGAGCATAGCCAGACGCAGGCACTCTCTTCTACATACAGTTATTCGTTTCATAACGATTAACTAAATCATGGGAGTTACACTCCGAGAGCATAGCCAGACGCAGGCACTCTCTTCTACATACAGTTATTCGTTTCATAACGATTAACTAAATCATGGGAGTTACACTCCGAGAGCATAGCCAGACGCAGGCACTCTCTTCTACATACAGTTATTCGTTTCATAACGATTAACTAAATCATGGGAGTTACACTCCGAGAGCATAGCCAGACGCAGGCACTCTCTTCTACATACAGTTATTCGTTTCATAACGATTAACTTAATCATGGGAGTTACACTCCGAGAGCATAGCCAGACGCAGGCACTCTCTTCAACATACAGTTATTCGTTTCATAACGATTAACTAAATCATGGGAGTTACACTCCGAGAGCATAGCCAGACGCAGGCACTCTCTTCAACATACAGTTATTCGTTTCATAACGATTAACTAAATCATGGGAGTTACACTCCGAGAGCATAGCCAGACGCAGGCACTCTCTTCAACATACAGTTATTCGTTTCATAACGATTAACTAAATCATGGGAGTTACACTCCGAGAGCATAGCCAGACGCAGGCACTCTCTTCTACATACAGTTATTCGTTTCATAACGATTAACTAAATCATGGGAGTTACACTCCGAGAGCATAGCCAGACGCAGGCACTCTCTTCTACATACAGTTATTCGTTTCATAACGATTAACTAAATCATGGGAGTTACACTCCGAGAGCATAGCCAGACGCAGGCACTCTCTTCTACATACAGTTATTCGTTTCATAACGATTAACTAAATCATGGGAGTTACACTCCGAGAGCATAGCCAGACGCAGGCACTCTCTTCTACATACAGTTATTCGTTTCATAACGATTAAGTAAATCATGGGAGTTACACTCCGAGAGCATAGCCAGACGCAGGCACTCTCTTCTACATACAGTTATTCGTTTCATAACGATTAACTAAATCATGGGAGTTACACTCCGAGAGCATAGCCAGACGCAGGCACTCTCTTCTACATACAGTTATTCGTTTCATAACGATTAACTAAATCATGGGAGTTACACTCCGAGAGCATAGCCAGACGCAGGCACTCTCTTCTACATACAGTTATTCGTTTCATAACGATTAACTAAATCATGGGAGTTACACTCCGAGAGCATAGCCAGACGCAGGCACTCTCTTCTACATACAGTTATTCGTTTCATAACGATTAAGTAAATCATGGGAGTTACACTCCGAGAGCATAGCCAGACGCAGGCACTCTCTTCTACATACAGTTATTCGTTTCATAACGATTAACTAAATCATGGGAGTTACACTCCGAGAGCATAGCCAGACGCAGGCACTCTCTTCTACATACAGTTATTCGTTTCATAACGATTAACTAAATCATGGGAGTTACACTCCGAGAGCATAGCCACACGCAGGCACTCTCTTCTACGTACAGTTATTCGTTTCATTACGATTAACTAAATCATGGGAGTTACACTCCGAGAGCATAGCCAGACGCAGGCACTCTCTTCTACGTACAGTTATTCGTTTCATAACGATTAACTAAATCATGGGAGTTACACTCCGAGAGCATAGCCAGACGCAGGCACTCTCTTCTACGTACAGTTATTCGTTTCATAACGATTAACTAAATCATGGGAGTTACACTCCGAGAGCATAGCCCGACGCAGGCACTCTCTTCAACATACAGTTATTCGTTTCATAACGATTAACTAAATCATGGGAGTTACACTCCGAGAGCATAGCCAGACGCAGGCACTCTCTTCTACATACAGTTATTCGTTTCATAACGATTAACTAAATCATGGGAGTTACACTCCGAGAGCATAGCCAGACGCAGGCACTCTCTTCTACATACAGTTATTCGTTTCATAACGATTAACTAAATCATGGGAGTTACACTCCGAGAGCATAGCCAGACGCAGGCACTCTCTTCTACATACAGTTATTCGTTTCATAACGATTAACTAAATCATGGGAGTTACACTCCGAGAGCATAGCCAGACGCAGGCACTCTCTTCAACATACAGTTATTCGTTTCATAACGATTAACTAAATCATGGGAGTTACACTCCGAGAGCATAGCCAGACGCAGGCACTCTCTTCAACATACAGTTATTCGTTTCATAACGATTAACTAAATCATGGGAGTTACACTCCGAGAGCATAGCCAGACGCAGGCACTCTCTTCTACATACAGTTATTCGTTTCATAACGATTAACTAAATCATGGGAGTTACACTCCGAGAGCATAGCCAGACGCAGGCACTCTCTTCTACATACAGTTATTCGTTTCATACCGATTAACTAAATCATGGGAGTTACACTCCGAGAGCATAGCCAGACGCAGGCACTCTCTTCTACATACAGTTATTCGTTTCATAACGATTAACTAAATCATGGGAGTTACACTCCGAGAGCATAGCCAGACGCAGGCACTCTCTTCTACATACAGTTATTCGTTTCATAACGATTAACTAAATCATGGGAGTTACACTCCGAGAGCATAGCCAGACGCAGGCACTCTCTTCTACATACAGTTATTCGTTTCATAACGATGAACTAAATCATGGGAGTTACACTCCGAGAGCATAGCCAGACGCAGGCACTCTCTTCAACATACAGTTATTCGTTTCATAACGATTAACTAAATCATGGGAGTTACACTCCGAGAGCATAGCCAGACGCAGGCACTCTCTTCTACATACAGTTATTCGTTTCATAACGATGAACTAAATCATGGGAGTTACACTCCGAGAGCATAGCCAGACGCAGGCACTCTCTTCAACATACAGTTATTCGTTTCATAACGATTAACTAAATCATGGGAGTTACACTCCGAGAGCATAGCCAGACGCAGGCACTCTCTTCAACATACAGTTATTCGTTTCATAACGATTAACTAAATCATGGGAGTTACACTCCGAGAGCATAGCCAGACGCAGGCACTCTCTTCTACATACAGTTATTCGTTTCATAACGATTAATTAAATCATGGGAGTTACACTCCGAGAGCATAGCCAGACGCAGGCACTCTCTTCAACATACAGTTATTCGTTTCATAACGATTAACTAAATCATGGGAGTTACACTCCGAGAGCATAGCCCGACGCAGGCACTCTCTTCAACATACAGTTATTCGTTTCATAACGATTAACTAAATCATGGGAGTTACACTCCGAGAGCATAGCCAGACGCAGGCACTCTCTTCAACATACAGTTATTCGTTTCATAACGATTAACTAAATCATGGGAGTTACACTCCGAGAGCATAGCCAGACGCAGGCACTCTCTTCTACATACAGTTATTCGTTTCATAACGATTAACTAAATCATGGGAGTTACACTCCGAGAGCATAGCCAGACGCAGGCACTCTCTTCTACATACAGTTATTCGTTTCATAACGATTAATTAAATCATGGGAGTTACACTCCGAGAGCATAGCCAGACGCAGGCACTCTCTTCTACATACAGTTATTCGTTTCATAACGATGAACTAAATCATGGGAGTTACACTCCGAGAGCATAGCCAGACGCAGGCACTCTCTTCTACATACAGTTATTCGTTTCATAACGATTAACTAAATCATGGGAGTTACACTCCGAGAGCATAGCCAGACGCAGGCACTCTCTTCTACATACAGTTATTCGTTTCATAACGATGAACTAAATCATGGGAGTTACACTCCGAGAGCATAGCAAGACGCAGGCACTCTCTTCAACATACAGTTATTCGTTTCATAACGATTAACTAAATCATGGGAGTTACACTCCGAGAGCATAGCCAGACGCAGGCACTCTCTTCTACATACAGTTATTCGTTTCATAACGATGAACTAAATCATGGGAGTTACACTCCGAGAGCATAGCCAGACGCAGGCACTCTCTTCAACATACAGTTATTCGTTTCAAAACGATTAACTAAATCATGGGAGTTACACTCCGAGAGCATAGCCAGACGCAGGCACTCTCTTCTACATACAGTTATTCGTTTCATAACGATGAACTAAATCATGGGAGTTACACTCCGAGAGCATAGCCAGACGCAGGCACTCTCTTCAACATACAGTTATTCGTTTCATAACGATTAACTAAATCATGGGAGTTACACTCCGAGAGCATAGCCAGACGCAGGCACTCTCTTCAACATACAGTTATTCGTTTCATAACGATTAACTAAATCATGGGAGTTACACTCCGAGAGCATAGCCAGACGCAGGCACTCTCGTCTACATACAGTTATTCGTTTCATAACGATTAACTAAATCATGGGAGTTACACTCCGAGAGCATAGCCAGACGCAGGCACTCTCTTCAACATACAGTTATTCGTTTCATAACGATTAACTAAATCATGGGAGTTACACTCCGAGAGCATAGCCCGACGCAGGCACTCTCTTCAACATACAGTTATTCGTTTCATAACGATTAACTAAATCATGGGAGTTACACTCCGAGAGCATAGCCAGACGCAGGCACTCTCTTCTACATACAGTTATTCGTTTCATAACGATTAACTAAATCATGGGAGTTACACTCCGAGAGCATAGCCAGACGCAGGCACTCTCTTCTACATACAGTTATTCGTTTCATAACGATTAACTAAATCATGGGAGTTACACTCCGAGAGCGTAGCCAGACGCAGGCACTCTCTTCTACATACAGTTATTCGTTTCATAACGATTAACTAAATCATGGGAGTTACACTCCGAGAGCATAGCCAGACGCAGGCACTCTCTTCTACATACAGTTATTCGTTTCATAACGATTAACTAAATCATGGGAGTTACACTCCGAGAGCATAGCCCGACGCAGGCACTCTCTTCAACATACAGTTATTCGTTTCATAACGATTAACTAAATCATGGGAGTTACACTCCGAGAGCATAGCCAGACGCAGGCACTCTCTTCTACATACAGTTATTCGTTTCATAACGATTAACTAAATCATGGGAGTTACACTCCGAGAGCATAGCCAGACGCAGGCACTCTCTTCTACATACAGTTATTCGTTTCATAACGATTAACTAAATCATGGGAGTTACACTCCGAGAGCATAGCCAGACGCAGGCACTCTCTTCTACATACAGTTATTCGTTTCATAACGATTAACTAAATCATGGGAGTTACACTCCGAGAGCATAGCCAGACGCAGGCACTCTCTTCAACATACAGTTATTCGTTTCATAACGATTAACTAAATCATGGGAGTTACACTCCGAGAGCATAGCCAGACGCAGGCACTCTCTTCAACATACAGTTATTCGTTTCATAACGATTAACTAAATCATGGGAGTTACACTCCGAGAGCATAGCCAGACGCAGGCACTCTCTTCTACATACAGTTATTCGTTTCATAACGATTAACTAAATCATGGGAGTTACACTCCGAGAGCATAGCCAGACGCAGGCACTCTCTTCTACATACAGTTATTCGTTTCATAACGATTAACTAAATCATGGGAGTTACACTCCGAGAGCATAGCCAGACGCAGGCACTCTCTTCTACATACAGTTATTCGTTTCATAACGATGAACTAAATCATGGGAGTTACACTCCGAGAGCATAGCCAGACGCAGGCACTCTCTTCTACATACAGTTATTCGTTTCATAACGATTAACTAAATCATGGGAGTTACACTCCGAGAGCATAGCCAGACGCAGGCACTCTCTTCTACATACAGTTATTCGTTTCATAACGATTAACTAAATCATGGGAGTTACACTCCGAGAGCATAGCCAGACGCAGGCACTCTCTTCTACATACAGTTATTCGTTTCATAACGATTAACTAAATCATGGGAGTTACACTCCGAGAGCATAGCCAGACGCAGGCACTCTCTTCTACATACAGTTATTCGTTTCATAACGATTAACTAAATCATGGGAGTTACACTCCGAGAGCATAGCCAGACGCAGGCACTCTCTTCAACATACAGTTATTCGTTTCATAACGATTAACTAAATCATGGGAGTTACACTCCGAGAGCATAGCCAGACGCAGGCACTCTCTTCTACATACAGTTATTCGTTTCATAACGATTAACTAAATCATGGGAGTTACACTCCGAGAGCATAGCCAGACGCAGGCACTCTCTTCTACATACAGTTATTCGTTTCATAACGATTAACTAAATCATGGGAGTTACACTCCGAGAGCATAGCCAGACGCAGGCACTCTCTTCTACATACAGTTATTCGTTTCATAACGATTAACTAAATCATGGGAGTTACACTCCGAGAGCATAGCCAGACGCAGGCACTCTCTTCTACATACAGTTATTCGTTTCATAACGATTAACTAAATCATGGGAGTTACACTCCGAGAGCATAGCCAGACGCAGGCACTCTCTTCAACATACAGTTTTTCGTTTCATAACGATTAACTAAATCATGGGAGTTACACTCCGAGAGCATAGCCAGACGCAGGCACTCTCTTCAACATACAGTTATTCGTTTCATAACGATTAACTAAATCATGGGAGTTACACTCCGAGAGCATAGCCAGACGCAGGCACTCTCTTCTACATACAGTTATTCGTTTCATAACGATTAACTAAATCATGGGAGTTACACTCCGAGAGCATAGCCAGACGCAGGCACTCTCTTCTACATACAGTTATTCGTTTCATAACGATTAACTAAATCATGGGAGTTACACTCCGAGAGCATAGCCAGACGCAGGCACTCTCTTCTACATACAGTTATTCGTTTCATAACGATGAACTAAATCATGGGAGTTACACTCCGAGAGCATAGCCAGACGCAGGCACTCTCTTCTACATACAGTTATTCGTTTCATAACGATTAACTAAATCATGGGAGTTACACTCCGAGAGCATAGCCAGACGCAGGCACTCTCTTCTACATACAGTTATTCGTTTCATAACGATGAACTAAATCATGGGAGTTACACTCCGAGAGCATAGCCAGACGCAGGCACTCTCTTCAACATACAGTTATTCGTTTCATAACGATTAACTAAATCATGGGAGTTACACTCCGAGAGCATAGCCAGACGCAGGCACTCTCTTCTACATACAGTTATTCGTTTCATAACGATGAACTAAATCATGGGAGTTACACTCCGAGAGCATAGCCAGACGCAGGCACTCTCTTCAACATACAGTTATTCGTTTCAAAACGATTAACTAAATCATGGGAGTTACACTCCGAGAGCATAGCCAGACGCAGGCCCTCTCTTCTACATACAGTTATTCGTTTCATAACGATGAACTAAATCATGGGAGTTACACTCCGAGAGCATAGCCAGACGCAGGCACTCTCTTCAACATACAGTTATTCGTTTCATAACGATTAACTAAATCATGGGAGTTACACTCCGAGAGCATAGCCAGACGCAGGCACTCTCTTCAACATACAGTTATTCGTTTCATAACGATTAACTAAATCATGGGAGTTACACTCCGAGAGCATAGCCAGACGCAGGCACTCTCGTCTACATACAGTGATTCGTTTCATAACGATTAATTAAATCATGGGAGTTACACTCCGAGAGCATAGCCAGACGCAGGCACTCTCTTCAACATACAGTTATTCGTTTCATAACGATTAACTAAATCATGGGAGTTACACTCCGAGAGCATAGCCCGACGCAGGCACTCTCTTCAACATACAGTTATTCGTTTCATAACGATTAACTAAATCATGGGAGTTACACTCCGAGAGCATAGCCAGACGCAGGCACTCTCTTCTACATACAGTTATTCGTTTCATAACGATTAACTAAATCATGGGAGTTACACTCCGAGAGCATAGCCAGACGCAGGCACTCTCTTCTACATACAGTTATTCGTTTCATAACGATTAACTAAATCATGGGAGTTACACTCCGAGAGCGTAGCCAGACGCAGGCACTCTCTTCTACATACAGTTATTCGTTTCATAACGATTAACTAAATCATGGGAGTTACACTCCGAGAGCATAGCCAGACGCAGGCACTCTCTTCTACATACAGTTATTCGTTTCATAACGATTAACTAAATCATGGGAGTTACACTCCGAGAGCATAGCCCGACGCAGGCACTCTCTTCAACATACAGTTATTCGTTTCATAACGATTAACTAAATCATGGGAGTTACACTCCGAGAGCTTAGCCAGACGCAGGCACTCTCTTCTACATACAGTTATTCGTTTCATAACGATTAACTAAATCATGGGAGTTACACTCCGAGAGCATAGCCAGACGCAGGCACTCTCTTCTACATACAGTTATTCGTTTCATAACGATTAACTAAATCATGGGAGTTACACTCCGAGAGCATAGCCAGACGCAGGCACTCTCTTCTACATACAGTTATTCGTTTCATAACGATTAACTAAATCATGGGAGTTACACTCCGAGAGCATAGCCAGACGCAGGCACTCTCTTCAACATACAGTTATTCGTTTCATAACGATTAACTAAATCATGGGAGTTACACTCCGAGAGCATAGCCAGACGCAGGCACTCTCTTCAACATACAGTTATTCGTTTCATAACGATTAACTAAATCATGGGAGTTACACTCCGAGAGCATAGCCAGACGCAGGCACTCTCTTCTACATACAGTTATGCGTTTCATAACGATTAACTAAATCATGGGAATTACACTCCGAGAGCATAGCCAGACGCAGGCACTCTCTTCTACATACAGTTATTCGTTTCATAACGATTAACTAAATCATGGGAGTTACACTCCGAGAGCATAGCCAGACGCAGGCACTCTCTTCAACATACAGTTATTCGTTTCATAACGATTAACTAAATCATGGGAGTTACACTCCGAGAGCATAGCCAGACGCAGGCACTCTCTTCTACATACAGTTATTCGTTTCATAACGATTAACTAAATCATGGGAGTTACACTCCGAGAGCATAGCCAGACGCAGGCACTCTCTTCAACATACAGTTATTCGTTTCATAACGATTAACTAAATCATGGGAGTTACACTCCGAGAGCATAGCCAGACGCAGGCACTCTCTTCTACATACAGTTATTCGTTTCATAACGATTAACTAAATCATGGGAGTTACACTCCGAGAGCATAGCCAGACGCAGGCACTCTCTTCTACATACAGTTATTCGTTTCATAACGATTAACTAAATCATGGGAGTTACACTCCGAGAGCATAGCCAGACGCAGGCACTCTCTTCTACATACAGTTATTCGTTTCATAACGATTAACTAAATCATGGGAGTTACACTCCGAGAGCATAGCCAGACGCAGGCACTCTCTTCTACATACAGTTATTCGTTTCATAACGATTAACTAAATCATGGGAGTTACACTCCGAGAGCATAGCCAGACGCAGGCACTCTCTTCTACATACAGTTATTCGTTTCATAACGATTAACTAAATCATGGGAGTTACACTCCGAGAGCATAGCCAGACGCAGGCACTCTCTTCTACATACAGTTATTCGTTTCATAACGATTAACTAAATCATGGGAGTTACACTCCGAGAGCATAGCCAGACGCAGGCACTCCCTTCTACATACAGTTATTCGTTTCATAACGATTAACTAAATCATGGGAGTTACACTCCGAGAGCATAGCCAGACGCAGGCACTCTCTTCTACATACAGTTATTCGTTTCATAACGATTAACTAAATCATGGGAGTTACACTCCGAGAGCATAGCCAGACGCAGGCACTCTCTTCTACATACAGTTATTCGTTTCATAACGATTAACTAAATCATGGGAGTTACACTCCGAGAGCATAGCCAGACGCAGGCACTCTCTTCTACATACAGTTATTCGTTTCATAACGATTAACTAAATCATGGGAGTTACACTTCGAGAGCATAGCCAGACGCACGCACTCTCTTCTACATACAGTTATTCGTTTCATAACGATTAACTAAATCATGGGAGTTACACTCCGAGAGCATACATAGCCAGACATAGGCACTCTCTTCTACATACAGTTATTCGTTTCATAACGATTAACTAAATCATGGGAGTTACACTCCGAGAGCATAGCCAGACGCAGGCACTCTCTTCAACATACAGTTATTCGTTTCATAACGATTAACTAAATCATGGGAGTTACACTCCGAGAGCATAGCCAGACGCAGGCACTCTCTTCTACATACAGTTATTCGTTTCATAACGATTAACTAAATCATGGGAGTTACACTCCGAGAGCATAGCCAGACGCAGGCACTCTCTTCTACATACAGTTATTCGTTTCATAACGATTAACTAAATCATGGGAGTTACACTCCGAGAGCATAGCCAGACGCAGGCACTCCCTTCTACATACAGTTATTCGTTTCATAACGATTAACTAAATCATGGGAGTTACACTCCGAGAGCATAGCCAGACGCAGGCACTCTCTTCTACATACAGTTATTCGTTTCATAACGATTAACTAAATCATGGGAGTTACACTCCGAGAGCATAGCCAGACGCAGGCACTCTCTTCTACATACAGTTATTCGTTTCATAACGATTAACTAAATCATGGGAGTTACACTCCGAGAGCATAGCCAGACGCAGGCACTCTCTTCTACATACAGTTATTCGTTTCATAACGATTAACTAAATCATGGGAGTTACACTCCGAGAGCATAGCCAGACGCAGGCACTCTCTTCTACATACAGTTATTCGTTTCATAACGATTAACTAAATCATGGGAGTTACACTCCGAGAGCATAGCCAGACGCAGGCACTCTCTTCTACATACAGTTATTCGTTTCATAACGATGAACTAAATCATGGGAGTTACACTCCGAGAGCATAGCCAGACGCAGGCACTCTCTTCAACATACAGTTATTCGTTTCATAACGATTAACTAAATCATGGGAGTTACACTCCGAGAGCATAGCCAGACGCAGGCACTCTCTTCTACATACAGTTATTCGTTTCATAACGATGAACTAAATCATGGGAGTTACACTCCGAGAGCATAGCCAGACGCAGGCACTCTCTTCAACATACAGTTATTCGTTTCAAAACGATTAACTAAATCATGGGAGTTACACTCCGAGAGCATAGCCAGACGCAGGCACTCTCTTCTACATACAGTTATTCGTTTCATAACGATGAACTAAATCATGGGAGTTACACTCCGAGAGCATAGCCAGACGCAGGCACTCTCTTCAACATACAGTTATTCGTTTCATAACGATTAACTAAATCATGGGAGTTACACTCCGAGAGCATAGCCAGACGCAGGCACTCTCTTCAACATACAGTTATTCGTTTCATAACGATTAACTAAATCATGGGAGTTACACTCCGAGAGCATAGCCAGACGCAGGCACTCTCGTCTACATACAGTTATTCGTTTCATAACGATTAATTAAATCATGGCAGTTACACTCCGAGAGCATAGCCAGACGCAGGCACTCTCTTCAACATACAGTTATTCGTTTCATAACGATTAACTAAATCATGGGAGTTACACTCCGAGAGCATAGCCCGACGCAGGCACTCTCTTCAACATACAGTTATTCGTTTCATAACGATTAACTAAATCATGGGAGTTACACTCCGAGAGCATAGCCAGACGCAGGCACTCTCTTCTACATACAGTTATTCGTTTCATAACGATTAACTAAATCATGGGAGTTACACTCCGAGAGCATAGCCAGACGCAGGCACTCTCTTCTACATACAGTTATTCGTTTCATAACGATTAACTAAATCATGGGAGTTACACTCCGAGAGCATAGCCAGACGCAGGCACTCTCTTCTACATACAGTTATTCGTTTCATAACGATTAACTAAATCATGGGAGTTACACTCCGAGAGCATAGCCAGACGCAGGCACTCTCTTCTACATACAGTTATTCGTTTCATAACGATTAACTAAATCATGGGAGTTACACTCCGAGAGCATAGCCCGACGCAGGCACTCTCTTCAACATACAGTTATTCGTTTCATAACGATTAACTAAATCATGGGAGTTACACTCCGAGAGCATAGCCAGACGCAGGCACTCTCTTCAACATACAGTTATTCGTTTCATAACGATTAACTAAATCATGGGAGTTACACTCCGAGAGCATAGCCCGACGCAGGCACTCTCTTCAACATACAGTTATTCGTTTCATAACGATTAACTAAATCATGGGAGTTACACTCCGAGAGCATAGCCAGACGCAGGCACTCTCTTCTACATACAGTTATTCGTTTCATAACGATTAACTAAATCATGGGAGTTACACTCCGAGAGCATAGCCAGACGCAGGCACTCTCTTCTACATACAGTTATTCGTTTCATAACGATTAACTAAATCATGGGAGTTACACTCCGAGAGCATAGCCAGACGCAGGCACTCTCTTCTACATACAGTTATTCGTTTCATAACGATTAACTAAATCATGGGAGTTACACTCCGAGAGCATAGCCAGACGCAGGCACTCTCTTCTACATACAGTTATTCGTTTCATAACGATTAACTAAATCATGGGAGTTACACTCCGAGAGCATAGCCAGACGCAGGCACTCTCTTCAACATACAGTTTTTCGTTTCATAACGATTAACTAAATCATGGGAGTTACACTCCGAGAGCATAGCCAGACGCAGGCACTCTCTTCAACATACAGTTATTCGTTTCATAACGATTAACTAAATCATGGGAGTTACACTCCGAGAGCATAGCCAGACGCAGGCACTCTCTTCTACATACAGTTATTCGTTTCATAACGATTAACTAAATCATGGGAGTTACACTCCGAGAGCATAGCCAGACGCAGGCACTCTCTTCTACATACAGTTATTCGTTTCATAACGATTAACTAAATCATGGGAGTTACACTCCGAGAGCATAGCCAGACGCAGGCACTCTCTTCTACATACAGTTATTCGTTTCATAACGATGAACTAAATCATGGGAGTTACACTCCGAGAGCATAGCCAGACGCAGGCACTCTCTTCTACATACAGTTATTCGTTTCATAACGATTAACTAAATCATGGGAGTTACACTCCGAGAGCATAGCCAGACGCAGGCACTCTCTTCTACATACAGTTATTCGTTTCATAACGATGAACTAAATCATGGGAGTTACACTCCGAGAGCATAGCCAGACGCAGGCACTCTCTTCAACATACAGTTATTCGTTTCATAACGATTAACTAAATCATGGGAGTTACACTCCGAGAGCATAGCCAGACGCAGGCACTCTCTTCTACATACAGTTATTCGTTTCATAACGATGAACTAAATCATGGGAGTTACACTCCGAGAGCATAGCCAGACGCAGGCACTCTCTTCAACATACAGTTATTCGTTTCAAAACGATTAACTAAATCATGGGAGTTACACTCCGAGAGCATAGCCAGACGCAGGCACTCTCTTCTACATACAGTTATTCGTTTCATAACGATGAACTAAATCATGGGAGTTACACTCCGAGAGCATAGCCAGACGCAGGCACTCTCTTCAACATACAGTTATTCGTTTCATAACGATTAACTAAATCATGGGAGTTACACTCCGAGAGCATAGCCAGACGCAGGCACTCTCTTCAACATACAGTTATTCGTTTCATAACGATTAACTAAATCATGGGAGTTACACTCCGAGAGCATAGCCAGACGCAGGCACTCTCGTCGACATACAGTTATTCGTTTCATAACGATTAATTAAATCATGGGAGTTACACTCCGAGAGCATAGCCAGACGCAGGCACTCTCTTCAACATACAGTTATTCGTTTCATAACGATTAACTAAATCATGGGAGTTACACTCCGAGAGCATAGCCCGACGCAGGCACTCTCTTCAACATACAGTTATTCGTTTCATAACGATTAACTAAATCATGGGAGTTACACTCCGAGAGCATAGCCAGACGCAGGCACTCTCTTCTACATACAGTTATTCGTTTCATAACGATTAACTAAATCATGGGAGTTACACTCCGAGAGCATAGCCAGACGCAGGCACTCTCTTCTACATACAGTTATTCGTTTCATAACGATTAACTAAATCATGGGAGTTACACTCCGAGAGCGTAGCCAGACGCAGGCACTCTCTTCTACATACAGTTATTCGTTTCATAACGATTAACTAAATCATGGGAGTTACACTCCGAGAGCATAGCCAGACGCAGGCACTCTCTTCTACATACAGTTATTCGTTTCATAACGATTAACTAAATCATGGGAGTTACACTCCGAGAGCATAGCCCGACGCAGGCACTCTCTTCAACATACAGTTATTCGTTTCATAACGATTAACTAAATCATGGGAGTTACACTCCGAGAGCTTAGCCAGACGCAGGCACTCTCTTCTACATACAGTTATTCGTTTCATAACGATTAACTAAATCATGGGAGTTACACTCCGAGAGCATAGCCAGACGCAGGCACTCTCTTCTACATACAGTTATTCGTTTCATAACGATTAACTAAATCATGGGAGTTACACTCCGAGAGCATAGCCAGACGCAGGCACTCTCTTCTACATACAGTTATTCGTTTCATAACGATTAACTAAATCATGGGAGTTACACTCCGAGAGCATAGCCAGACGCAGGCACTCTCTTCAACATACAGTTATTCGTTTCATAACGATTAACTAAATCATGGGAGTTACACTCCGAGAGCATAGCCAGACGCAGGCACTCTCTTCAACATACAGTTATTCGTTTCATAACGATTAACTAAATCATGGGAGTTACACTCCGAGAGCATAGCCAGACGCAGGCACTCTCTTCAACATACAGTTATTCGTTTCATAACGATTAACTAAATCATGGGAGTTACACTCCGAGAGCATAGCCAGACGCAGGCACTCTCTTCTACATACAGTTATTCGTTTCATAACGATTAACTAAATCATGGGAGTTACACTCCGAGAGCATAGCCAGACGCAGGCACTCTCTTCAACATACAGTTATTCGTTTCATAACGATTAACTAAATCATGGGAGTTACACTCCGAGAGCATAGCCAGACGCAGGCACTCTCTTCTACATACAGTTATTCGTTTCATAACGATTAACTAAATCATGGGAGTTACACTCCGAGAGCATAGCCAGACGCAGGCACTCTCTTCTACATACAGTTATTCGTTTCATAACGATTAACTAAATCATGGGAGTTACACTCCGAGAGCATAGCCAGACGCAGGCACTCTCTTCTACATACAGTTATTCGTTTCATAACGATTAACTAAATCATGGGAGTTACACTCCGAGAGCATAGCCAGACGCAGGCACTCTCTTCTACATACAGTTATTCGTTTCATAACGATTAACTAAATCATGGGAGTTACACTCCGAGAGCATAGCCAGACGCAGGCACTCTCTTCTACATACAGTTATTCGTTTCATAACGATTAACTAAATCATGGGAGTTACACTCCGAGAGCATAGCCAGACGCAGGCACTCTCTTCTACATACAGTTATTCGTTTCATAACGATTAACTAAATCATGGGAGTTACACTCCGAGAGCATAGCCAGACGCAGGCACTCTCTTCTACATACAGTTATTCGTTTCATAACGATTAACTAAATCATGGGAGTTACACTCCGAGAGCATAGCCAGACGCAGGCACTCTCTTCTACATACAGTTATTCGTTTCATAACGATTAACTAAATCATGGGAGTTACACTCCGAGAGCATAGCCAGACGCAGGCACTCTCTTCTACATACAGTTATTCGTTTCATAACGATTAACTAAATCATGGGAGTTACACTCCGAGAGCATAGCCAGACGCAGGCACTCTCTTCAACATACAGTTATTCGTTTCATAACGATTAACTAAATCATGGGAGTTACACTCCGAGAGCATAGCCAGACGCAGGCACTCTCTTCTACATACAGTTATTCGTTTCATAACGATGAACTAAATCATGGGAGTTACACTCCGAGAGCATAGCCAGACGCAGGCACTCTCTTCAACATACAGTTATTCGTTTCAAAACGATTAACTAAATCATGGGAGTTACACTCCGAGAGCATAGCCAGACGCAGGCACTCTCTTCTACATACAGTTATTCGTTTCATAACGATGAACTAAATCATGGGAGTTACACTCCGAGAGCATAGCCAGACGCAGGCACTCTCTTCAACATACAGTTATTCGTTTCATAACGATTAACTAAATCATGGGAGTTACACTCCGAGAGCATAGCCAGACGCAGGCACTCTCTTCAACATACAGTTATTCGTTTCATAACGATTAACTAAATCATGGGAGTTACACTCCGAGAGCATAGCCAGACGCAGGCACTCTCGTCTACATACAGTTATTCGTTTCATAACGATTAATTAAATCATGGGAGTTACACTCCGAGAGCATAGCCAGACGCAGGCACTCTCTTCAACATACAGTTATTCGTTTCATAACGATTAACTAAATCATGGGAGTTACACTCCGAGAGCATAGCCCGACGCAGGCACTCTCTTCAACATACAGTTATTCGTTTCATAACGATTAACTAAATCATGGGAGTTACACTCCGAGAGCATAGCCAGACGCAGGCACTCTCTTCTACATACAGTTATTCGTTTCATAACGATTAACTAAATCATGGGAGTTACACTCCGAGAGCATAGCCAGACGCAGGCACTCTCTTCTACATACAGTTATTCGTTTCATAACGATTAACTAAATCATGGGAGTTACACTCCGAGAGCGTAGCCAGACGCAGGCACTCTCTTCTACATACAGTTATTCGTTTCATAACGATTAACTAAATCATGGGAGTTACACTCCGAGAGCATAGCCAGACGCAGGCACTCTCTTCTACATACAGTTATTCGTTTCATAACGATTAACTAAATCATGGGAGTTACACTCCGAGAGCATAGCCCGACGCAGGCACTCTCTTCAACATACAGTTATTCGTTTCATAACGATTAACTAAATCATGGGAGTTACACTCCGAGAGCTTAGCCAGACGCAGGCACTCTCTTCTACATACAGTTATTCGTTTCATAACGATTAACTAAATCATGGGAGTTACACTCCGAGAGCATAGCCAGACGCAGGCACTCTCTTCTACATACAGTTATTCGTTTCATAACGATTAACTAAATCATGGGAGTTACACTCCGAGAGCATAGCCAGACGCAGGCACTCTCTTCTACATACAGTTATTCGTTTCATAACGATTAACTAAATCATGGGAGTTACACTCCGAGAGCATAGCCAGACGCAGGCACTCTCTTCAACATACAGTTATTCGTTTCATAACGATTAACTAAATCATGGGAGTTACACTCCGAGAGCATAGCCAGACGCAGGCACTCTCTTCAACATACAGTTATTCGTTTCATAACGATTAACTAAATCATGGGAGTTACACTCCGAGAGCATAGCCAGACGCAGGCACTCTCTTCTACATACAGTTATTCGTTTCATAACGATTAACTAAATCATGGGAATTACACTCCGAGAGCATAGCCAGACGCAGGCACTCTCTTCTACATACAGTTATTCGTTTCATAACGATTAACTAAATCATGGGAGTTACACTCCGAGAGCATAGCCAGACGCAGGCACTCTCTTCAACATACAGTTATTCGTTTCATAACGATTAACTAAATCATGGGAGTTACACTCCGAGAGCATAGCCAGACGCAGGCACTCTCTTCTACATACAGTTATTCGTTTCATAACGATTAACTAAATCATGGGAGTTACACTCCGAGAGCATAGCCAGACGCAGGCACTCTCTTCAACATACAGTTATTCGTTTCATAACGATTAACTAAATCATGGGAGTTACACTCCGAGAGCATAGCCAGACGCAGGCACTCTCTTCTACATACAGTTATTCGTTTCATAACGATTAACTAAATCATGGGAGTTACACTCCGAGAGCATAGCCAGACGCAGGCACTCTCTTCTACATACAGTTATTCGTTTCATAACGATTAACTAAATCATGGGAGTTACACTCCGAGAGCATAGCCAGACGCAGGCACTCTCTTCTACATACAGTTATTCGTTTCATAACGATTAACTAAATCATGGGAGTTACACTCCGAGAGCATAGCCAGACGCAGGCACTCTCTTCTACATACAGTTATTCGTTTCATAACGATTAACTAAATCATGGGAGTTACACTCCGAGAGCATAGCCAGACGCAGGCACTCTCTTCTACATACAGTTATTCGTTTCATAACGATTAACTAAATCATGGGAGTTACACTCCGAGAGCATAGCCAGACGCAGGCACTCTCTTCTACATACAGTTATTCGTTTCATAACGATTAACTAAATCATGGGAGTTACACTCCGAGAGCATAGCCAGACGCAGGCACTCTCTTCTACATACAGTTATTCGTTTCATAACGATTAACTAAATCATGGGAGTTACACTCCGAGAGCATAGCCAGACGCAGGCACTCTCTTCTACATACAGTTATTCGTTTCATAACGATTAACTAAATCATGGGAGTTACACTCCGAGAGCATAGCCAGACGCAGGCACTCTCTTCTACATACAGTTATTCGTTTCATAACGATTAACTAAATCATGGGAGTTACACTCCGAGAGCATAGCCAGACGCAGGCACTCTCTTCTACATACAGTTATTCGTTTCATAACGATTAACTAAATCATGGGAGTTACACTCCGAGAGCATAGCCAGACGCAGGCACTCTCTTCTACATACAGTTATTCGTTTCATAACGATTAACTAAATCATGGGAGTTACACTCCGAGAGCATAGCCAGACGCACGCACTCTCTTCTACATACAGTTATTCGTTTCATAACGATTAACTAAATCATGGGAGTTACACTCCGAGAGCATACATAGCCAGACATAGGCACTCTCTTCTACATACAGTTATTCGTTTCATAACGATTAACTAAATCATGGGAGTTACACTCCGAGAGCATAGCCAGACGCAGGCACTCTCTTCAACATACAGTTATTCGTTTCATAACGATTAACTAAATCATGGGAGTTACACTCCGAGAGCATAGCCAGACGCAGGCACTCTCTTCTACATACAGTTATTCGTTTCATAACGATTAACTAAATCATGGGAGTTACACTCCGAGAGCATAGCCAGACGCAGGCACTCTCTTCAACATACAGTTATTCGTTCATAACGATTAACTAAATCATGGGAGTTACACTCCGAGAGCATAGCCAGACGCAGGCACTCTCTTCTACATACAGTTATTCGTTTCATAACGATTAACTAAATCATGGGAGTTACACTCCGAGAGCATAGCCAGACGCAGGCACTCTCTTCAACATACAGTTATTCGTTTCATAACGATTAACTAAATCATGGGAGTTACACTCCGAGAGCATAGCCAGACGCAGGCACTCTCTTCAACATACAGTTATTCGTTTCATAACGATTAACTAAATCATGGGAGTTACACTCCGAGAGCATAGCCAGACGCAGGCACTCTCTTCTACATACAGTTATTCGTTTCATAACGATTAACTAAATCATGGGAGTTACACTCCGAGAGCATAGCCAGACGCAGGCACTCTCTTCAACATACAGTTATTCGTTTCATAACGATTAACTAAATCATGGGAGTTACACTCCGAGAGCATAGCCAGACGCAGGCACTCTCTTCAACATACAGTTATTCGTTTCATAACGATTAACTAAATCATGGGAGTTACACTCCGAGAGCATAGCCAGACGCAGGCACTCTCTTCTACATACAGTTATTCGTTTCATAACGATTAACTAAATCATGGGAGTTAAATACCGAGAGCATAGCCAGAAGCAGGCACTCTCTTCTACATACAGTTATTCGTTTCATAACGATTAACTAAATCATGGGAGTTA
>NW_025576226.1:0-67777 GCF_905147105.1 Pieris brassicae
AGATTGGGGTTAACATTTGACTGAGATATGGGCGTTTATAGTGTTGGAACGTTTACATCGATTTCTCAAAAAACTAGTCGATTTATTTTATAAAAATTACACCGTTAGATAGAAAATTGAACGGCGAATCTAAAACTATATCAATATTTAAGATTGGTTAACATTTGACTGAGATATGAGCGTTTATAATGTTGGAACGTTTACATCGATTACTCAAAAACTAGTCAATTTATTTTATAAAAATTACACCGTTAGATAGAAAATTGAACGGCGAATCTAAAACTATATCAATATTTAAGATTGGTTAACATTTGACTGAGATATGAGCGTTTATAATGTTGGAACGTTTACATCGATTACTCAAAAACTAGTCAATTTATTTAAAAAAAATTACATCGTTAGATAGAAAATTGAACGGCGAATCTTAAACTATATCAATATTGAAGATTGGTTAACATTTGACTGAGATATGAGCGTTTATAATGTTGGAACGTTTACATCGATTACTCAAAATCTAGTCGATTTATTTTAAAAAAATTACATGGTTAGATAGAGAATTGAAAGGCGATTCTAAAAATGTATGAATTTCGACGATTGGTTAACATTTGACTGAGATATGAGCGTTTATAATGTTGGAACATTAACATCGATAACTCGAAACAAATTACACCATTAGATAGGAAATTGAATGGCGAACAGGTTAAGTTTGGTTCGGTTTGGTTGGCTGACCTTTTTTTTTTTTTTTTTTTTTAGACATCGTTACATACAAAATTACACCGTTAGATAGAAAATTGAACGGCGAATCTAAAACTATATCAATATTGAAGATTGGTTAACATTTGACTGAGATATGAGCGTTTATAATGTTGGAACGTTTACATCGATTACTCAAAAACTAGTCAATTTATTTTATAAAAATTACACCGTTAGATAGAAAATTGAACGGCGAATCTAAAACTATATCAATATTTAAGATTGGTTAACATTTGACTGAGATATGAGCGTTTATAATGTTGGAACATTTACATCGATAACTCGAAACAAATTACACCATTAGATAGGAAATTGAATGGCGAACAGGTTAAGTTTGGTTCGGTTTGGTTGGCTGACCTTTTTTTTTTTTTTTTTTTTAGACATCGTTACATACAAAATTACACCGTTAGATAGAAAATTGAACGGCGAATCTAAAACTATATCAATATTTAAGATTGGTTAACATTTGACTGAGATATGAGCGTTTATAATGTTGGAACGTTTACATCGATTACTCAAAAACTAGTCAATTTATTTAAAAAAAATTACACCGTTAGATAGGAAATTGAATGGCGAACAGGTTAAGTTTGGTTCGGTTTGGTTGGCTGACCTTTTTTTTTTTTTTTTTTTTAGACATCGTTACATACAAAATTACACCGTTAGATAGAAAATTGAACGGCGATTCTAAAAATGTATGAATTTCGACGATTGGTTAACATTTGACTGAGATATGAGCGTTTATAATGTTGGAACATTAACATCGATAACTCGAAACAAATTACACCATTAGATAGGAAATTGAATGGCGAACAGGTTAAGTTTGGTTCGGTTTGGTTGGCTGACCTTTTTTTTTTTTTTTTTTTTAGACATCGTTACATACAAAATTACACCGTTAGATAGAAAATTGAACGGCGAATCTAAAACTATATCAATATTGAAGATTGGTTAACATTTGACTGAGATATGAGCGTTTATAATGTTGGAACGTTTACATCGATTTCTCAAAAACTAGTTGATTTATTTAAAAAAATTACACCGTTAGATAGAAAATTGAACGGCGAATCTAAAACTATATCAATATTGAAGATTGGTTAACATTTGACTGAGATATGAGCGTTTATAATGTTGGAACATTTACATCGATAACTCGAAACAAATTACACCATTAGATAGGAAATTGAATGGCGAACAGGTTAAGTTTGGTTCGGTTTGGTTGGCTGACCTTTTTTTTTTTTTTTTTTTTAGACATCGTTACATACAAAATTACACCGTTAGATAGAAAATTGAACGGCGAATCTAAAACTATATCAATATTGAAGATTGGTTAACATTTGACTGAGATATGAGCGTTTATAATGTTGGAACGTTTACATCGATTTCTCAAAAACTAGTTGATTTATTTAAAAAAATTACACCGTTAGATAGAAAATTGAACGGCGAATCTAAAACTATATCAATATTTAAGATTGGTTAACATTTGACTGAGATATGAGCGTTTATAATGTTGGAACATTTACATCGATAACTCGAAACAAATTACACCATTAGATAGGAAATTGAATGGCGAACAGGTTAAGTTTGGTTCGGTTTGGTTGGCTGACCTTTTTTTTTTTTTTTTTTTTAGACATCGTTACATACAAAATTACACCGTTAGATAGAAAATTGAACGGCGAATCTAAAACTATATCAATATTGAAGATTGGTTAACATTTGACTGAGATATGAGCGTTTATAATGTTGGAACGTTTACATCGATTACTCAAAAACTAGTCAATTTATTTAAAAAAAATTACATCGTTAGATAGAAAATTGAACGGCGAATCTTAAACTATATCAATATTGAAGATTGGTTAACATTTGACTGAGATATGGGCGTTTATAGTGTTGGAACATTTACATCGATAACTCGAAACAAATTACACCATTAGATAGGAAATTGAATGGCGAACAGGTTAAGTTTGGTTCGGTTTGGTTGGCTGACCTTTTTTTTTTTTTTTTTTTTAGACATCGTTACATACAAAATTACACCGTTAGATAGAAAATTGAACGGCGAATCTAAAACTATATCAATATTGAAGATTGGTTAACATTTGACTGAGATATGGGCGTTTATAGTGTTGGAACATTTACATCGATAACTCGAAACAAATTACACCATTAGATAGGAAATTGAATGGCGAACAGGTTAAGTTTGGTTCGGTTTGGTTGGCTGACCTTTTTTTTTTTTTTTTTTTTAGACATCGTTACATACAAAATTACACCGTTAGATAGAAAATTGAACGGCGAATCTAAAACTATATCAATATTTAAGATTGGTTAACATTTGACTGAGATATGAGCGTTTATAATGTTGGAACGTTTACATCGATTACTCAAAAACTAGTCAATTTATTTAAAAAAAATTACATCGTTAGATAGAAAATTGAACGGCGAATCTTAAACTATATCAATATTGAAGATTGGTTAACATTTGACTGAGATATGAGCGTTTATAATGTTGGAACATTAACATCGATAACTCGAAACAAATTACACCATTAGATAGGAAATTGAATGGCGAACAGGTTAAGTTTGGTTCGGTTTGGTTGGCTGACCTTTTTTTTTTTTTTTTTTTTAGACATCGTTACATACAAAATTACACCGTTAGATAGAAAATTGAACGGCGAATCTAAAACTATATCAATATTGAAGATTGGTTAACATTTGACTGAGATATGGGCGTTTATAGTGTTGGAACGTTTACATCGATTTCTCAAAAACTAGTCGATTTATTTTATAAAAATTACACCGTTAGATAGAAAATTGAACGGCGAATCTAAAACTATATCAATATTTAAGATTGGTTAACATTTGACTGAGATATGAGCGTTTATAATGTTGGAACGTTTACATCGATTACTCAAAAACTAGTCAATTTATTTTATAAAAATTACACCGTTAGATAGAAAATTGAACGGCGAATCTAAAACTATATCAATATTGAAGATTGGTTAACATTTGACTGAGATATGGGCGTTTATAGTGTTGGAACGTTTACATCGATTTCTCAAAAACTAATCAATTTATTTTAAAAAAATTACACCGTTAGATAGAAAATTGAACGGCGAATCTAAAACTATATCAATATTTAAGATTGGTTAACATTTGACTGAGATATGAGCGTTTATAATGTTGGAACGTTTACATCGATTACTCAAAAACTAGTCAATTTATTTTATAAAAATTACACCGTTAGATAGAAAATTGAACGGCGAATCTAAAACTATATCAATATTGAAGATTGGTTAACATTTGACTGAGATATGAGCGTTTATAATGTTGGAACGTTTACATCGATTACTCAAAAACTAGTCAATTTATTTTATAAAAATTACACCGTTAGATAGAAAATTGAACGGCGAATCTAAAACTATATCAATATTTAAGATTGGTTAACATTTGACTGAGATATGAGCGTTTATAATGTTGGAACGTTTACATCGATTACTCAAAAACTAGTCAATTTATTTAAAAAAAATTACATCGTTAGATAGAAAATTGAACGGCGAATCTTAAACTATATCAATATTGAAGATTGGTTAACATTTGACTGAGATATGAGCGTTTATAATGTTGGAACGTTTACATCGATTACTCAAAATCTAGTCGATTTATTTTAAAAAAATTACATGGTTAGATAGACAATTGAAAGGCGAATCTAAAACTATATCAATATTTAAGATTGGTTAACATTTGACTGAGATATGAGCGTTTATAATGTTGGAACGTTTACATCGATTACTCAAAAACTAGTCAATTTATTTAAAAAAAATTACATCGTTAGATAGAAAATTAAACGGCGAATCTTAAACTATATCAATATTGAAGATTGGTTAACATTTGACTGAGATATGAGCGTTTATAATGTTGGAACGTTTACATCGATTACTCAAAATCTAGTCGATTTATTTTAAAAAAATTACATGGTTAGATAGACAATTGAAAGGCGATTCTAAAAATGTATGAATTTCGACGATTGGTTAACATTTGACTGAGATATGAGCGTTTATAATGTTGGAACATTTACATCGATAACTCGAAACAAATTACACCATTAGAAAGGAAATTGAATGGCGAACAGGTTAAGTTTGGTTCGGTTTGGTTGGCTGACCTTTTTTTTTTTTTTTTTTTTAGACATCGTTACATACAAAATTACACCGTTAGATAGAAAATTGAACGGCGAATCTAAAACTATATCAATATTTAAGATTGGTTAACATTTGACTGAGATATGAGCGTTTATAATGTTGGAACGTTTACATCGATTACTCAAAAACTAGTCAATTTATTTAAAAAAAATTACATCGTTAGATAGAAAATTAAACGGCGAATCTTAAACTATATCAATATTGAAGATTGGTTAACATTTGACTGAGATATGAGCGTTTATAATGTTGGAACGTTTACATCGATTACTCAAAATCTAGTCGATTTATTTTAAAAAAATTACATGGTTAGATAGACAATTGAAAGGCGATTCTAAAAATGTATGAATTTCGACGATTGGTTAACATTTGACTGAGATATGAGCGTTTATAATGTTGGAACATTAACATCGATAACTCGAAACAAATTACACCATTAGATAGGAAATTGAATGGCGAACAGGTTAAGTTTGGTTCGGTTTGGTTGGCTGACCTTTTTTTTTTTTTTTTTTTTAGACATCGTTACATACAAAATTACACCGTTAGATAGAAAATTGAACGGCGAATCTAAAACTATATCAATATTGAAGATTGGTTAACATTTGACTGAGATATGGGCGTTTATAGTGTTGGAACGTTTACATCGATTTCTCAAAAACTAGTCGATTTATTTTATAAAAATTACACCGTTAGATAGAAAATTGAACGGCGAATCTAAAACTATATCAATATTTAAGATTGGTTAACATTTGACTGAGATATGAGCGTTTATAATGTTGGAACGTTTACATCGATTACTCAAAAACTAGTCAATTTATTTTATAAAAATTACACCGTTAGATAGAAAATTGAACGGCGAATCTAAAACTATATCAATATTTAAGATTGGTTAACATTTGACTGAGATATGAGCGTTTATAATGTTGGAACGTTTACATCGATTACTCAAAAACTAGTCAATTTATTTAAAAAAAATTACATCGTTAGATAGAAAATTGAACGGCGAATCTTAAACTATATCAATATTGAAGATTGGTTAACATTTGACTGAGATATGAGCGTTTATAATGTTGGAACGTTTACATCGATTACTCAAAATCTAGTCGATTTATTTTAAAAAAATTACATGGTTAGATAGAGAATTGAAAGGCGATTCTAAAAATGTATGAATTTCGACGATTGGTTAACATTTGACTGAGATATGAGCGTTTATAATGTTGGAACATTAACATCGATAACTCGAAACAAATTACACCATTAGATAGGAAATTGAATGGCGAACAGGTTAAGTTTGGTTCGGTTTGGTTGGCTGACCTTTTTTTTTTTTTTTTTTTTAGACATCGTTACATACAAAATTACACCGTTAGATAGAAAATTGAACGGCGAATCTAAAACTATATCAATATTGAAGATTGGTTAACATTTGACTGAGATATGAGCGTTTATAATGTTGGAACGTTTACATCGATTACTCAAAAACTAGTCAATTTATTTTATAAAAATTACACCGTTAGATAGAAAATTGAACGGCGAATCTAAAACTATATCAATATTTAAGATTGGTTAACATTTGACTGAGATATGAGCGTTTATAATGTTGGAACATTTACATCGATAACTCGAAACAAATTACACCATTAGATAGGAAATTGAATGGCGAACAGGTTAAGTTTGGTTCGGTTTGGTTGGCTGACCTTTTTTTTTTTTTTTTTTTTAGACATCGTTACATACAAAATTACACCGTTAGATAGAAAATTGAACGGCGAATCTAAAACTATATCAATATTTAAGATTGGTTAACATTTGACTGAGATATGAGCGTTTATAATGTTGGAACGTTTACATCGATTACTCAAAAACTAGTCAATTTATTTAAAAAAAATTACATCGTTAGATAGGAAATTGAATGGCGAACAGGTTAAGTTTGGTTCGGTTTGGTTGGCTGACCTTTTTTTTTTTTTTTTTTTTAGACATCGTTACATACAAAATTACACCGTTAGATAGAAAATTGAACGGCGATTCTAAAAATGTATGAATTTCGACGATTGGTTAACATTTGACTGAGATATGAGCGTTTATAATGTTGGAACATTAACATCGATAACTCGAAACAAATTACACCATTAGATAGGAAATTGAATGGCGAACAGGTTAAGTTTGGTTCGGTTTGGTTGGCTGACCTTTTTTTTTTTTTTTTTTTTAGACATCGTTACATACAAAATTACACCGTTAGATAGAAAATTGAACGGCGAATCTAAAACTATATCAATATTGAAGATTGGTTAACATTTGACTGAGATATGGGCGTTTATAGTGTTGGAACGTTTACATCGATTTCTCAAAAACTAGTCGATTTATTTTATAAAAATTACACCGTTAGATAGAAAATTGAACGGCGAATCTAAAACTATATCAATATTTAAGATTGGTTAACATTTGACTGAGATATGAGCGTTTATAATGTTGGAACGTTTACATCGATTACTCAAAAACTAGTCAATTTATTTTATAAAAATTACACCGTTAGATAGAAAATTGAACGGCGAATCTAAAACTATATCAATATTGAAGATTGGTTAACATTTGACTGAGATATGAGCGTTTATAATGTTGGAACGTTTACATCGATTACTCAAAAACTAGTCAATTTATTTTATAAAAATTACACCGTTAGATAGAAAATTGAACGGCGAATCTAAAACTATATCAATATTTAAGATTGGTTAACATTTGACTGAGATATGAGCGTTTATAATGTTGGAACGTTTACATCGATTACTCAAAAACTAGTCAATTTATTTAAAAAAAATTACATCGTTAGATAGAAAATTAAACGGCGAATCTTAAACTATATCAATATTGAAGATTGGTTAACATTTGACTGAGATATGAGCGTTTATAATGTTGGAACGTTTACATCGATTACTCAAAATCTAGTCGATTTATTTTAAAAAAATTACATGGTTAGATAGACAATTGAAAGGCGAATCTAAAACTATATCAATATTTAAGATTGGTTAACATTTGACTGAGATATGAGCGTTTATAATGTTGGAACGTTTACATCGATTACTCAAAAACTAGTCAATTTATTTAAAAAAAATTACATCGTTAGATAGAAAATTAAACGGCGAATCTTAAACTATATCAATATTGAAGATTGGTTAACATTTGACTGAGATATGAGCGTTTATAATGTTGGAACGTTTACATCGATTACTCAAAATCTAGTCGATTTATTTTAAAAAAATTACATGGTTAGATAGACAATTGAAAGGCGATTCTAAAAATGTATGAATTTCGACGATTGGTTAACATTTGACTGAGATATGAGCGTTTATAATGTTGGAACATTAACATCGATAACTCGAAACAAATTACACCATTAGATAGGAAATTGAATGGCGAACAGGTTAAGTTTGGTTCGGTTTGGTTGGCTGACCTTTTTTTTTTTTTTTTTTTTAGACATCGTTACATACAAAATTACACCGTTAGATAGAAAATTGAACGGCGAATCTAAAACTATATCAATATTGAAGATTGGTTAACATTTGACTGAGATATGGGCGTTTATAGTGTTGGAACGTTTACATCGATTTCTCAAAAACTAGTCGATTTATTTTATAAAAATTACACCGTTAGATAGAAAATTGAACGGCGAATCTAAAACTATATCAATATTTAAGATTGGTTAACATTTGACTGAGATATGAGCGTTTATAATGTTGGAACGTTTACATCGATTACTCAAAAACTAGTCAATTTATTTTATAAAAATTACACCGTTAGATAGAAAATTGAACGGCGAATCTAAAACTATATCAATATTTAAGATTGGTTAACATTTGACTGAGATATGAGCGTTTATAATGTTGGAACGTTTACATCGATTACTCAAAAACTAGTCAATTTATTTAAAAAAAATTACATCGTTAGATAGAAAATTGAACGGCGAATCTTAAACTATATCAATATTGAAGATTGGTTAACATTTGACTGAGATATGAGCGTTTATAATGTTGGAACGTTTACATCGATTACTCAAAATCTAGTCGATTTATTTTAAAAAAATTACATGGTTAGATAGAGAATTGAAAGGCGATTCTAAAAATGTATGAATTTCGACGATTGGTTAACATTTGACTGAGATATGAGCGTTTATAATGTTGGAACATTAACATCGATAACTCGAAACAAATTACACCATTAGATAGGAAATTGAATGGCGAACAGGTTAAGTTTGGTTCGGTTTGGTTGGCTGACCTTTTTTTTTTTTTTTTTTTTAGACATCGTTACATACAAAATTACACCGTTAGATAGAAAATTGAACGGCGAATCTAAAACTATATCAATATTGAAGATTGGTTAACATTTGACTGAGATATGAGCGTTTATAATGTTGGAACGTTTACATCGATTACTCAAAAACTAGTCAATTTATTTTATAAAAATTACACCGTTAGATAGAAAATTGAACGGCGAATCTAAAACTATATCAATATTTAAGATTGGTTAACATTTGACTGAGATATGAGCGTTTATAATGTTGGAACATTTACATCGATAACTCGAAACAAATTACACCATTAGATAGGAAATTGAATGGCGAACAGGTTAAGTTTGGTTCGGTTTGGTTGGCTGACCTTTTTTTTTTTTTTTTTTTTAGACATCGTTACATACAAAATTACACCGTTAGATAGAAAATTGAACGGCGAATCTAAAACTATATCAATATTTAAGATTGGTTAACATTTGACTGAGATATGAGCGTTTATAATGTTGGAACGTTTACATCGATTACTCAAAATCTAGTCAATTTATTTAAAAAAAATTACATCGTTAGATAGGAAATTGAATGGCGAACAGGTTAAGTTTGGTTCGGTTTGGTTGGCTGACCTTTTTTTTTTTTTTTTTTTTAGACATCGTTACATACAAAATTACACCGTTAGATAGAAAATTGAACGGCGATTCTAAAAATGTATGAATTTCGACGATTGGTTAACATTTGACTGAGATATGAGCGTTTATAATGTTGGAACATTAACATCGATAACTCGAAACAAATTACCCCATTAGATAGGAAATTGAATGGCGAACAGGTTAAGTTTGGTTCGGTTTGGTTGGCTGACCTTTTTTTTTTTTTTTTTTTTAGACATCGTTACATACAAAATTACACCGTTAGATAGAAAATTGAACGGCGAATCTAAAACTATATCAATATTGAAGATTGGTTAACATTTGACTGAGATATGAGCGTTTATAATGTTGGAACGTTTACATCGATTTCTCAAAAACTAGTTGATTTATTTAAAAAAATTACACCGTTAGATAGAAAATTGAACGGCGAATCTAAAACTATATCAATATTTAAGATTGGTTAACATTTGACTGAGATATGAGCGTTTATAATGTTGGAACATTTACATCGATAACTCGAAACAAATTACACCATTAGATAGGAAATTGAATGGCGAACAGGTTAAGTTTGGTTCGGTTTGGTTGGCTGACCTTTTTTTTTTTTTTTTTTTTAGACATCGTTACATACAAAATTACGCCGTTAGATAGAAAATTGAACGGCGAATCTAAAACTATATCAATATTGAAGATTGGTTAACATTTGACTGAGATATGAGCGTTTATAATGTTGGAACGTTTACATCGATTTCTCAAAAACTAGTTGATTTATTTAAAAAAATTACACCGTTAGATAGAAAATTGAACGGCGAATCTAAAACTATATCAATATTTAAGATTGGTTAACATTTGACTGAGATATGAGCGTTTATAATGTTGGAACATTTACATCGATAACTCGAAACAAATTACACCATTAGATAGGAAATTGAATGGCGAACAGGTTAAGTTTGGTTCGGTTTGGTTGGCTGACCTTTTTTTTTTTTTTTTTTTTAGACATCGTTACATACAAAATTACACCGTTAGATAGAAAATTGAACGGCGAATCTAAAACTATATCAATATTTAAGATTGGTTAACATTTGACTGAGATATGAGCGTTTATAATGTTGGAACGTTTACATCGATTACTCAAAAACTAGTCAATTTATTTAAAAAAAATTACATCGTTAGATAGAAAATTGAACGGCGAATCTTAAACTATATCAATATTGAAGATTGGTTAACATTTGACTGAGATATGGGCGTTTATAGTGTTGGAACATTTACATCGATAACTCGAAACAAATTACACCATTAGATAGGAAATTGAATGGCGAACAGGTTAAGTTTGGTTCGGTTTGGTTGGCTGACCTTTTTTTTTTTTTTTTTTTTAGACATCGTTACATACAAAATTACACCGTTAGATAGAAAATTGAACGGCGAATCTAAAACTATATCAATATTGAAGATTGGTTAACATTTGACTGAGATATGGGCGTTTATAGTGTTGGAACATTTACATCGATAACTCGAAACAAATTACACCATTAGATAGGAAATTGAATGGCGAACAGGTTAAGTTTGGTTCGGTTTGGTTGGCTGACCTTTTTTTTTTTTTTTTTTTTAGACATCGTTACATACAAAATTACACCGTTAGATAGAAAATTGAACGGCGAATCTAAAACTATATCAATATTTAAGATTGGTTAACATTTGACTGAGATATGAGCGTTTATAATGTTGGAACGTTTACATCGATTACTCAAAAACTAGTCAATTTATTTAAAAAAAATTACATCGTTAGATAGAAAATTGAACGGCGAATCTTAAACTATATCAATATTGAAGATTGGTTAACATTTGACTGAGATATGAGCGTTTATAATGTTGGAACATTAACATCGATAACTCGAAACAAATTACACCATTAGATAGGAAATTGAATGGCGAACAGGTTAAGTTTGGTTCGGTTTGGTTGGCTGACCTTTTTTTTTTTTTTTTTTTTAGACATCGTTACATACAAAATTACACCGTTAGATAGAAAATTGAACGGCGAATCTAAAACTATATCAATATTGAAGATTGGTTAACATTTGACTGAGATATGGGCGTTTATAGTGTTGGAACGTTTACATCGATTTCTCAAAAACTAGTCGATTTATTTTATAAAAATTACACCGTTAGATAGAAAATTGAACGGCGAATCTAAAACTATATCAATATTTAAGATTGGTTAACATTTGACTGAGATATGAGCGTTTATAATGTTGGAACGTTTACATCGATTACTCAAAAACTAGTCAATTTATTTTATAAAAATTACACCGTTAGATAGAAAATTGAACGGCGAATCTAAAACTATATCAATATTGAAGATTGGTTAACATTTGACTGAGATATGGGCGTTTATAGTGTTGGAACGTTTACATCGATTTCTCAAAAACTAGTCGATTTATTTTATAAAAATTACACCGTTAGATAGAAAATTGAACGGCGAATCTAAAACTATATCAATATTTAAGATTGGTTAACATTTGACTGAGATATGAGCGTTTATAATGTTGGAACGTTTACATCGATTACTCAAAAACTAGTCAATTTATTTTATAAAAATTACACCGTTAGATAGAAAATTGAACGGCGAATCTAAAACTATATCAATATTGAAGATTGGTTAACATTTGACTGAGATATGAGCGTTTATAATGTTGGAACGTTTACATCGATTACTCAAAAACTAGTCAATTTATTTTATAAAAATTACACCGTTAGATAGAAAATTGAACGGCGAATCTAAAACTATATCAATATTTAAGATTGGTTAACATTTGACTGAGATATGAGCGTTTATAATGTTGGAACGTTTACATCGATTACTCAAAAACTAGTCAATTTATTTAAAAAAAATTACATCGTTAGATAGAAAATTAAACGGCGAATCTTAAACTATATCAATATTGAAGATTGGTTAACATTTGACTGAGATATGAGCGTTTATAATGTTGGAACGTTTACATCGATTACTCAAAATCTAGTCGATTTATTTTAAAAAAATTACATGGTTAGATAGACAATTGAAAGGCGAATCTAAAACTATATCAATATTTAAGATTGGTTAACATTTGACTGAGATATGAGCGTTTATAATGTTGGAACGTTTACATCGATTACTCAAAAACTAGTCAATTTATTTAAAAAAAATTACATCGTTAGATAGAAAATTAAACGGCGAATCTTAAACTATATCAATATTGAAGATTGGTTAACATTTGACTGAGATATGAGCGTTTATAATGTTGGAACGTTTACATCGATTACTCAAAATCTAGTCGATTTATTTTAAAAAAATTACATGGTTAGATAGACAATTGAAAGGCGATTCTAAAAATGTATGAATTTCGACGATTGGTTAACATTTGACTGAGATATGAGCGTTTATAATGTTGGAACATTAACATCGATAACTCGAAACAAATTACACCATTAGATAGGAAATTGAATGGCGAACAGGTTAAGTTTGGTTCGGTTTGGTTGGCTGACCTTTTTTTTTTTTTTTTTTTTAGACATCGTTACATACAAAATTACACCGTTAGATAGAAAATTGAACGGCGAATCTAAAACTATATCAATATTGAAGATTGGTTAACATTTGACTGAGATATGGGCGTTTATAGTGTTGGAACGTTTACATCGATTTCTCAAAAACTAGTCGATTTATTTTATAAAAATTACACCGTTAGATAGAAAATTGAACGGCGAATCTAAAACTATATCAATATTTAAGATTGGTTAACATTTGACTGAGATATGAGCGTTTATAATGTTGGAACGTTTACATCGATTACTCAAAAACTAGTCAATTTATTTTATAAAAATTACACCGTTAGATAGAAAATTGAACGGCGAATCTAAAACTATATCAATATTTAAGATTGGTTAACATTTGACTGAGATATGAGCGTTTATAATGTTGGAACGTTTACATCGATTACTCAAAAACTAGTCAATTTATTTAAAAAAAATTACACCGTTAGATAGAAAATTGAACGGCGAATCTTAAACTATATCAATATTGAAGATTGGTTAACATTTGACTGAGATATGAGCGTTTATAATGTTGGAACGTTTACATCGATTACTCAAAATCTAGTCGATTTATTTTAAAAAAATTACATGGTTAGATAGAGAATTGAAAGGCGATTCTAAAAATGTATGAATTTCGACGATTGGTTAACATTTGACTGAGATATGAGCGTTTATAATGTTGGAACATTAACATCGATAACTCGAAACAAATTACACCATTAGATAGGAAATTGAATGGCGAACAGGTTAAGTTTGGTTCGGTTTGGTTGGCTGACCTTTTTTTTTTTTTTTTTTTTAGACATCGTTACATACAAAATTACACCGTTAGATAGAAAATTGAACGGCGAATCTAAAACTATATCAATATTGAAGATTGGTTAACATTTGACTGAGATATGAGCGTTTATAATGTTGGAACGTTTACATCGATTACTCAAAAACTAGTCAATTTATTTTATAAAAATTACACCGTTAGATAGAAAATTGAACGGCGAATCTAAAACTATATCAATATTTAAGATTGGTTAACATTTGACTGAGATATGAGCGTTTATAATGTTGGAACATTTACATCGATAACTCGAAACAAATTACACCATTAGATAGGAAATTGAATGGCGAACAGGTTAAGTTTGGTTCGGTTTGGTTGGCTGACCTTTTTTTTTTTTTTTTTTTTTAGACATCGTTACATACAAAATTACACCGTTAGATAGAAAATTGAACGGCGAATCTAAAACTATATCAATATTTAAGATTGGTTAACATTTGACTGAGATATGAGCGTTTATAATGTTGGAACGTTTACATCGATTACTCAAAAACTAGTCAATTTATTTAAAAAAAATTACATCGTTAGATAGGAAATTGAATGGCGAACAGGTTAAGTTTGGTTCGGTTTGGTTGGCTGACCTTTTTTTTTTTTTTTTTTTTAGACATCGTTACATACAAAATTACACCGTTAGATAGAAAATTGAACGGCGATTCTAAAAATGTATGAATTTCGACGATTGGTTAACATTTGACTGAGATATGAGCGTTTATAATGTTGGAACATTAACATCGATAACTCGAAACAAATTACACCATTAGATAGGAAATTGAATGGCGAACAGGTTAAGTTTGGTTCGGTTTGGTTGGCTGACCTTTTTTTTTTTTTTTTTTTTAGACATCGTTACATACAAAATTACACCGTTAGATAGAAAATTGAACGGCGAATCTAAAACTATATCAATATTGAAGATTGGTTAACATTTGACTGAGATATGAGCGTTTATAATGTTGGAACGTTTACATCGATTTCTCAAAAACTAGTTGATTTATTTAAAAAAATTACACCGTTAGATAGAAAATTGAACGGCGAATCTAAAACTATATCAATATTTAAGATTGGTTAACATTTGACTGAGATATGAGCGTTTATAATGTTGGAACATTTACATCGATAACTCGAAACAAATTACACCATTAGATAGGAAATTGAATGGCGAACAGGTTAAGTTTGGTTCGGTTTGGTTGGCTGACCTTTTTTTTTTTTTTTTTTTTAGACATCGTTACATACAAAATTACACCGTTAGATAGAAAATTGAACGGCGAATCTAAAACTATATCAATATTGAAGATTGGTTAACATTTGACTGAGATATGAGCGTTTATAATGTTGGAACGTTTACATCGATTTCTCAAAAACTAGTTGATTTATTTAAAAAAATTACACCGTTAGATAGAAAATTGAACGGCGAATCTAAAACTATATCAATATTTAAGATTGGTTAACATTTGACTGAGATATGAGCGTTTATAATGTTGGAACATTTACATCGATAACTCGAAACAAATTACACCATTAGATAGGAAATTGAATGGCGAACAGGTTAAGTTTGGTTCGGTTTGGTTGGCTGACCTTTTTTTTTTTTTTTTTTTTAGACATCGTTACATACAAAATTACACCGTTAGATAGAAAATTGAACGGCGAATCTAAAACTATATCAATATTTAAGATTGGTTAACATTTGACTGAGATATGAGCGTTTATAATGTTGGAACGTTTACATCGATTACTCAAAAACTAGTCAATTTATTTAAAAAAAATTACATCGTTAGATAGAAAATTGAACGGCGAATCTTAAACTATATCAATATTGAAGATTGGTTAACATTTGACTGAGATATGGGCGTTTATAGTGTTGGAACATTTACATCGATAACTCGAAACAAATTACACCATTAGATAGGAAATTGAATGGCGAACAGGTTAAGTTTGGTTCGGTTTGGTTGGCTGACCTTTTTTTTTTTTTTTTTTTTAGACATCGTTACATACAAAATTACACCGTTAGATAGAAAATTGAACGGCGAATCTAAAACTATATCAATATTGAAGATTGGTTAACATTTGACTGAGATATGGGCGTTTATAGTGTTGGAACATTTACATCGATAACTCGAAACAAATTACACCATTAGATAGGAAATTGAATGGCGAACAGGTTAAGTTTGGTTCGGTTTGGTTGGCTGACCTTTTTTTTTTTTTTTTTTTTAGACATCGTTACATACAAAATTACACCGTTAGATAGAAAATTGAACGGCGAATCTAAAACTATATCAATATTTAAGATTGGTTAACATTTGACTGAGATATGAGCGTTTATAATGTTGGAACGTTTACATCGATTACTCAAAAACTAGTCAATTTATTTAAAAAAAATTACATCGTTAGATAGAAAATTGAACGGCGAATCTTAAACTATATCAATATTGAAGATTGGTTAACATTTGACTGAGATATGAGCGTTTATAATGTTGGAACATTAACATCGATAACTCGAAACAAATTACACCATTAGATAGGAAATTGAATGGCGAACAGGTTAAGTTTGGTTCGGTTTGGTTGGCTGACCTTTTTTTTTTTTTTTTTTTTAGACATCGTTACATACAAAATTACACCGTTAGATAGAAAATTGAACGGCGAATCTAAAACTATATCAATATTGAAGATTGGTTAACATTTGACTGAGATATGGGCGTTTATAGTGTTGGAACGTTTACATCGATTTCTCAAAAACTAGTCGATTTATTTTATAAAAATTACACCGTTAGATAGAAAATTGAACGGCGAATCTAAAACTATATCAATATTTAAGATTGGTTAACATTTGACTGAGATATGAGCGTTTATAATGTTGGAACGTTTACATCGATTACTCAAAAACTAGTCAATTTATTTTATAAAAATTACACCGTTAGATAGAAAATTGAACGGCGAATCTAAAACTATATCAATATTGAAGATTGGTTAACATTTGACTGAGATATGGGCGTTTATAGTGTTGGAACGTTTACATCGATTTCTCAAAAACTAGTCGATTTATTTTATAAAAATTACACCGTTAGATAGAAAATTGAACGGCGAATCTAAAACTATATCAATATTTAAGATTGGTTAACATTTGACTGAGATATGAGCGTTTATAATGTTGGAACGTTTACATCGATTACTCAAAAACTAGTCAATTTATTTTATAAAAATTACACCGTTAGATAGAAAATTGAACGGCGAATCTAAAACTATATCAATATTGAAGATTGGTTAACATTTGACTGAGATATGAGCGTTTATAATGTTGGAACGTTTACATCGATTACTCAAAAACTAGTCAATTTATTTTATAAAAATTACACCGTTAGATAGAAAATTGAACGGCGAATCTAAAACTATATCAATATTTAAGATTGGTTAACATTGGACTGAGATATGAGCGTTTATAATGTTGGAACGTTTACATCGATTACTCAAAAACTAGTCAATTTATTTAAAAAAAATTACATCGTTAGATAGAAAATTAAACGGCGAATCTTAAACTATATCAATATTGAAGATTGGTTAACATTTGACTGAGATATGAGCGTTTATAATGTTGGAACGTTTACATCGATTACTCAAAATCTAGTCGATTTATTTTAAAAAAATTACATGGTTAGATAGACAATTGAAAGGCGAATCTAAAACTATATCAATATTTAAGATTGGTTAACATTTGACTGAGATATGAGCGTTTATAATGTTGGAACGTTTACATCGATTACTCAAAAACTAGTCAATTTATTTAAAAAAAATTACATCGTTAGATAGAAAATTAAACGGCGAATCTTAAACTATATCAATATTGAAGATTGGTTAACATTTGACTGAGATATGAGCGTTTATAATGTTGGAACGTTTACATCGATTACTCAAAATCTAGTCGATTTATTTTAAAAAAATTACATGGTTAGATAGACAATTGAAAGGCGATTCTAAAAATGTATGAATTTCGACGATTGGTTAACATTTGACTGAGATATGAGCGTTTATAATGTTGGAACATTAACATCGATAACTCGAAACAAATTACACCATTAGATAGGAAATTGAATGGCGAACAGGTTAAGTTTGGTTCGGTTTGGTTGGCTGACCTTTTTTTTTTTTTTTTTTTTAGACATCGTTACATACAAAATTACACCGTTAGATAGAAAATTGAACGGCGAATCTAAAACTATATCAATATTGAAGATTGGTTAACATTTGACTGAGATATGGGCGTTTATAGTGTTGGAACGTTTACATCGATTTCTCAAAAACTAGTCGATTTATTTTAAAAAAATTACACCGTTAGATAGAAAATTGAACGGCGAATCTAAAACTATATCAATATTTAAGATTGGTTAACATTTGACTGAGATATGAGCGTTTATAATGTTGGAACGTTTACATCGATTACTCAAAAACTAGTCAATTTATTTTATAAAAATTACACCGTTAGATAGAAAATTGAACGGCGAATCTAAAACTATATCAATATTTAAGATTGGTTAACATTTGACTGAGATATGAGCGTTTATAATGTTGGAACGTTTACATCGATTACTCAAAAACTAGTCAATTTATTTAAAAAAAATTACATCGTTAGATAGAAAATTGAACGGCGAATCTTAAACTATATCAATATTGAAGATTGGTTAACATTTGACTGAGATATGAGCGTTTATAATGTTGGAACGTTTACATCGATTACTCAAAATCTAGTCGATTTATTTTAAAAAAATTACATGGTTAGATAGAGAATTGAAAGGCGATTCTAAAAATGTATGAATTTCGACGATTGGTTAACATTTGACTGAGATATGAGCGTTTATAATGTTGGAACATTAACATCGATAACTCGAAACAAATTACACCATTAGATAGGAAATTGAATGGCGAACAGGTTAAGTTTGGTTCGGTTTGGTTGGCTGACCTTTTTTTTTTTTTTTTTTTTAGACATCGTTACATACAAAATTACACCGTTAGATAGAAAATTGAACGGCGAATCTAAAACTATATCAATATTGAAGATTGGTTAACATTTGACTGAGATATGAGCGTTTATAATGTTGGAACGTTTACATCGATTACTCAAAAACTAGTCAATTTATTTTATAAAAATTACACCGTTAGATAGAAAATTGAACGGCGAATCTAAAACTATATCAATATTTAAGATTGGTTAACATTTGACTGAGATATGAGCGTTTATAATGTTGGAACGTTTACATCGATTACTCAAAATCTAGTCGATTTATTTTAAAAAAATTACATGGTTAGATAGAGAATTGAAAGGCGATTCTAAAAATGTATGAATTTCGACGATTGGTTAACATTTGACTGAGATATGAGCGTTTATAATGTTGGAACATTAACATCGATAACTCGAAACAAATTACACCATTAGATAGGAAATTGAATGGCGAACAGGTTAAGTTTGGTTCGGTTTGGTTGGCTGACCTTTTTTTTTTTTTTTTTTTTAGACATCGTTACATACAAAATTACACCGTTAGATAGAAAATTGAACGGCGAATCTAAAACTATATCAATATTGAAGATTGGTTAACATTTGACTGAGATATGGGCGTTTATAGTGTTGGAACGTTTACATCGATTTCTCAAAAACTAGTCGATTTATTTTATAAAAATTACACCGTTAGATAGAAAATTGAACGGCGAATCTAAAACTATATCAATATTTAAGATTGGTTAACATTTGACTGAGATATGAGCGTTTATAATGTTGGAACGTTTACATCGATTACTCAAAAACTAGTCAATTTATTTTATAAAAATTACACCGTTAGATAGAAAATTGAACGGCGAATCTAAAACTATATCAATATTTAAGATTGGTTAACATTTGACTGAGATATGAGCGTTTATAATGTTGGAACGTTTACATCGATTACTCAAAAACTAGTCAATTTATTTAAAAAAAATTACATCGTTAGATAGAAAATTGAACGGCGAATCTTAAACTATATCAATATTGAAGATTGGTTAACATTTGACTGAGATATGAGCGTTTATAATGTTGGAACGTTTACATCGATTACTCAAAATCTAGTCGATTTATTTTAAAAAAATTACATGGTTAGATAGAGAATTGAAAGGCGATTCTAAAAATGTATGAATTTCGACGATTGGTTAACATTTGACTGAGATATGAGCGTTTATAATGTTGGAACATTAACATCGATAACTCGAAACAAATTACACCATTAGATAGGAAATTGAATGGCGAACAGGTTAAGTTTGGTTCGGTTTGGTTGGCTGACCTTTTTTTTTTTTTTTTTTTTAGACATCGTTACATACAAAATTACACCGTTAGATAGAAAATTGAACGGCGAATCTAAAACTATATCAATATTGAAGATTGGTTAACATTTGACTGAGATATGAGCGTTTATAATGTTGGAACGTTTACATCGATTACTCAAAAACTAGTCAATTTATTTTATAAAAATTACACCGTTAGATAGAAAATTGAACGGCGAATCTAAAACTATATCAATATTGAAGATTGGTTAACATTTGACTGAGATATGAGCGTTTATAATGTTGGAACGTTTACATCGATTACTCAAAATCTAGTCGATTTATTTTAAAAAAATTACATGGTTAGATAGAGAATTGAAAGGCGATTCTAAAAATGTATGAATTTCGACGATTGGTTAACATTTGACTGAGATATGAGCGTTTATAATGTTGGAACATTAACATCGATAACTCGAAACAAATTACACCATTAGATAGGAAATTGAATGGCGAACAGGTTAAGTTTGGTTCGGTTTGGTTGGCTGACTTTTTTTTTTTTTTTTTTTTTAGACATCGTTACATACAAAATTACACCGTTAGATAGAAAATTGAACGGCGAATCTAAAACTATATCAATATTGAAGATTGGTTAACATTTGACTGAGATATGGGCGTTTATAGTGTTGGAACGTTTACATCGATTTCTCAAAAACTAGTCGATTTATTTTATAAAAATTACACCGTTAGATAGAAAATTGAACGGCGAATCTAAAACTATATCAATATTTAAGATTGGTTAACATTTGACTGAGATATGAGCGTTTATAATGTTGGAACGTTTACATCGATTACTCAAAAACTAGTCAATTTATTTTATAAAAATTACACCGTTAGATAGAAAATTGAACGGCGAATCTAAAACTATATCAATATTTAAGATTGGTTAACATTTGACTGAGATATGAGCGTTTATAATGTTGGAACGTTTACATCGATTACTCAAAAACTAGTCAATTTATTTAAAAAAAATTACATCGTTAGATAGAAAATTGAACGGCGAATCTTAAACTATATCAATATTGAAGATTGGTTAACATTTGACTGAGATATGAGCGTTTATAATGTTGGAACGTTTACATCGATTACTCAAAATCTAGTCGATTTATTTTAAAAAAATTACATGGTTAGATAGAGAATTGAAAGGCGATTCTAAAAATGTATGAATTTCGACGATTGGTTAACATTTGACTGAGATATGAGCGTTTATAATGTTGGAACATTAACATCGATAACTCGAAACAAATTACACCATTAGATAGGAAATTGAATGGCGAACAGGTTAAGTTTGGTTCGGTTTGGTTGGCTGGCCTTTTTTTTTTTTTTTTTTTTAGACATCGTTACATACAAAATTACACCGTTAGATAGAAAATTGAACGGCGAATCTAAAACTATATCAATATTGAAGATTGGTTAACATTTGACTGAGATATGAGCGTTTATAATGTTGGAACGTTTACATCGATTACTCAAAAACTAGTCAATTTATTTTATAAAAATTACACCGTTAGATAGAAAATTGAACGGCGAATCTAAAACTATATCAATATTTAAGATTGGTTAACATTTGACTGAGATATGAGCGTTTATAATGTTGGAACATTTACATCGATAACTCGAAACAAATTACACCATTAGATAGGAAATTGAATGGCGAACAGGTTAAGTTTGGTTCGGTTTGGTTGGCTGACCTTTTTTTTTTTTTTTTTTTTTGACATCGTTACATACAAAATTACACCGTTAGATAGAAAATTGAACGGCGAATCTAAAACTATATCAATATTTAAGATTGGTTAACATTTGACTGAGATATGAGCGTTTATAATGTTGGAACGTTTACATCGATTACTCAAAAACTAGTCAATTTATTTAAAAAAAATTACATCGTTAGATAGGAAATTGAATGGCGAACAGGTTAAGTTTGGTTCGGTTTGGTTGGCTGACCTTTTTTTTTTTTTTTTTTTTAGACATCGTTACATACAAAATTACACCGTTAGATAGAAAATTGAAAGGCGATTCTAAAAATGTATGAATTTCGACGATTGGTTAACATTTGACTGAGATATGAGCGTTTATAATGTTGGAACATTAACATCGATAACTCGAAACAAATTACACCATTAGATAGGAAATTGAATGGCGAACAGGTTAATTTTGGTTCGGTTTGGTTGGCTGACCTTTTTTTTTTTTTTTTTTTTAGACATCGTTACATACAAAATTACACCGTTAGATAGAAAATTGAACGGCGAATCTAAAACTATATCAATATTGAAGATTGGTTAACATTTGACTGAGATATGAGCGTTTATAATGTTGGAACGTTTACATCGATTTCTCAAAAACTAGTTGATTTATTTAAAAAAATTACACCGTTAGATAGAAAATTGAACGGCGAATCTAAAACTATATCAATATTAAAGATTGGTTAACATTTGACTGAGATATGAGCGTTTATAATGTTGGAACATTTACATCGATAACTCGAAACAAATTACACCATTAGATAGGAAATTGAATGGCGAACAGGTTAAGTTTGGTTCGGTTTGGTTGGCTGACCTTTTTTTTTTTTTTTTTTTTAGACATCGTTACATACAAAATTACACCGTTAGATAGAAAATTGAACGGCGAATCTAAAACTATATCAATATTGAAGATTGGTTAACATTTGACTGAGATATGAGCGTTTATAATGTTGGAACGTTTACATCGATTTCTCAAAAACTAGTTGATTTATTTAAAAAAATTACACCGTTAGATAGAAAATTGAACGGCGAATCTAAAACTATATCAATATTTAAGATTGGTTAACATTTGACTGAGATATGAGCGTTTATAATGTTGGAACATTTACATCGATAACTCGAAACAAATTACACCATTAGATAGGAAATTGAATGGCGAACAGGTTAAGTTTGGTTCGGTTTGGTTGGCTGACCTTTTTTTTTTTTTTTTTTTTAGACATCGTTACATACAAAATTACACCGTTAGATAGAAAATTGAACGGCGAATCTAAAACTATATCAATATTTAAGATTGGTTAACATTTGACTGAGATATGAGCGTTTATAATGTTGGAACGTTTACATCGATTACTCAAAAACTAGTCAATTTATTTAAAAAAAATTACATCGTTAGATAGAAAATTGAACGGCGAATCTTAAACTATATCAATATTGAAGATTGGTTAACATTTGACTGAGATATGGGCGTTTATAGTGTTGGAACATTTACATCGATAACTCGAAACAAATTACACCATTAGATAGGAAATTGAATGGCGAACAGGTTAAGTTTGGTTCGGTTTGGTTGGCTGACCTTTTTTTTTTTTTTTTTTTTAGACATCGTTACATACAAAATTACACCGTTAGATAGAAAATTGAACGGCGAATCTAAAACTATATCAATATTGAAGATTGGTTAACATTTGACTGAGATATGGGCGTTTATAGTGTTGGAACATTTACATCGATAACTCGAAACAAATTACACCATTAGATAGGAAATTGAATGGCGAACAGGTTAAGTTTGGTTCGGTTTGGTTGGCTGACCTTTTTTTTTTTTTTTTTTTTAGACATCGTTACATACAAAATTACACCGTTAGATAGAAAATTGAACGGCGAATCTAAAACTATATCAATATTTAAGATTGGTTAACATTTGACTGAGATATGAGCGTTTATAATGTTGGAACGTTTACATCGATTACTCAAAAACTAGTCAATTTATTTAAAAAAAATTACATCGTTAGATAGAAAATTGAACGGCGAATCTTAAACTATATCAATATTGAAGATTGGTTAACATTTGACTGAGATATGAGCGTTTATAATGTTGGAACATTAACATCGATAACTCGAAACAAATTACACCATTAGATAGGAAATTGAATGGCGAACAGGTTAAGTTTGGTTCGGTTTGGTTGGCTGACCTTTTTTTTTTTTTTTTTTTTAGACATCGTTACATACAAAATTACACCGTTAGATAGAAAATTGAACGGCGAATCTAAAACTATATCAATATTGAAGATTGGTTAACATTTGACTGAGATATGGGCGTTTATAGTGTTGGAACGTTTACATCGATTTCTCAAAAACTAGTCGATTTATTTTATAAAAATTACACCGTTAGATAGAAAATTGAACGGCGAATCTAAAACTATATCAATATTTAAGATTGGTTAACATTTGACTGAGATATGAGCGTTTATAATGTTGGAACGTTTACATCGATTACTCAAAAACTAGTCAATTTATTTTATAAAAATTACACCGTTAGATAGAAAATTGAACGGCGAATCTAAAACTATATCAATATTGAAGATTGGTTAACATTTGACTGAGATATGGGCGTTTATAGTGTTGGAACGTTTACATCGATTTCTCAAAAACTAGTCGATTTATTTTATAAAAATTACACCGTTAGATAGAAAATTGAACGGCGAATCTAAAACTATATCAATATTTAAGATTGGTTAACATTTGACTGAGATATGAGCGTTTATAATGTTGGAACGTTTACATCGATTACTCAAAAACTAGTCAATTTATTTTATAAAAATTACACCGTTAGATAGAAAATTGAACGGCGAATCTAAAACTATATCAATATTGAAGATTGGTTAACATTTGACTGAGATATGAGCGTTTATAATGTTGGAACGTTTACATCGATTACTCAAAAACTAGTCAATTTATTTTATAAAAATTACACCGTTAGATAGAAAATTGAACGGCGAATCTAAAACTATATCAATATTTAAGATTGGTTAACATTTGACTGAGATATGAGCGTTTATAATGTTGGAACGTTTACATCGATTACTCAAAAACTAGTCAATTTATTTAAAAAAAATTACATCGTTAGATAGAAAATTAAACGGCGAATCTTAAACTATATCAATATTGAAGATTGGTTAACATTTGACTGAGATATGAGCGTTTATAATGTTGGAACGTTTACATCGATTACTCAAAATCTAGTCGATTTATTTTAAAAAAATTACATGGTTAGATAGACAATTGAAAGGCGAATCTAAAACTATATCAATATTTAAGATTGGTTAACATTTGACTGAGATATGAGCGTTTATAATGTTGGAACGTTTACATCGATTACTCAAAAACTAGTCAATTTATTTAAAAAAAATTACATCGTTAGATAGAAAATTAAACGGCGAATCTTAAACTATATCAATATTGAAGATTGGTTAACATTTGACTGAGATATGAGCGTTTATAATGTTGGAACGTTTACATCGATTACTCAAAATCTAGTCGATTTATTTTAAAAAAATTACATGGTTAGATAGACAATTGAAAGGCGATTCTAAAAATGTATGAATTTCGACGATTGGTTAACATTTGACTGAGATATGAGCGTTTATAATGTTGGAACATTAACATCGATAACTCGAAACAAATTACACCATTAGATAGGAAATTGAATGGCGAACAGGTTAAGTTTGGTTCGGTTTGGTTGGCTGACCTTTTTTTTTTTTTTTTTTTTAGACATCGTTACATACAAAATTACACCGTTAGATAGAAAATTGAACGGCGAATCTAAAACTATATCAATATTGAAGATTGGTTAACATTTGACTGAGATATGGGCGTTTATAGTGTTGGAACGTTTACATCGATTTCTCAAAAACTAGTCGATTTATTTTATAAAAATTACACCGTTAGATAGAAAATTGAACGGCGAATCTAAAACTATATCAATATTTAAGATTGGTTAACATTTGACTGAGATATGAGCGTTTATAATGTTGGAACGTTTACATCGATTACTCAAAAACTAGTCAATTTATTTTATAAAAATTACACCGTTAGATAGAAAATTGAACGGCGAATCTAAAACTATATCAATATTTAAGATTGGTTAACATTTGACTGAGATATGAGCGTTTATAATGTTGGAACGTTTACATCGATTACTCAAAAACTAGTCAATTTATTTAAAAAAAATTACATCGTTAGATAGAAAATTGAACGGCGAATCTTAAACTATATCAATATTGAAGATTGGTTAACATTTGACTGAGATATGAGCGTTTATAATGTTGGAACGTTTACATCGATTACTCAAAATCTAGTCGATTTATTTTAAAAAAATTACATGGTTAGATAGAGAATTGAAAGGCGATTCTAAAAATGTATGAATTTCGACGATTGGTTAACATTTGACTGAGATATGAGCGTTTATAATGTTGGAACATTAACATCGATAACTCGAAACAAATTACACCATTAGATAGGAAATTGAATGGCGAACAGGTTAAGTTTGGTTCGGTTTGGTTGGCTGACCTTTTTTTTTTTTTTTTTTTTAGACATCGTTACATACAAAATTACACCGTTAGATAGAAAATTGAACGGCGAATCTAAAACTATATCAATATTGAAGATTGGTTAACATTTGACTGAGATATGAGCGTTTATAATGTTGGAACGTTTACATCGATTACTCAAAAACTAGTCAATTTATTTTATAAAAATTACACCGTTAGATAGAAAATTGAACGGCGAATCTAAAACTATATCAATATTTAAGATTGGTTAACATTTGACTGAGATATGAGCGTTTATAATGTTGGAACATTTACATCGATAACTCGAAACAAATTACACCATTAGATAGGAAATTGAATGGCGAACAGGTTAAGTTTGGTTCGGTTTGGTTGGCTGACCTTTTTTTTTTTTTTTTTTTTAGACATCGTTACATACAAAATTACACCGTTAGATAGAAAATTGAACGGCGAATCTAAAACTATATCAATATTTAAGATTGGTTAACATTTGACTGAGATATGAGCGTTTATAATGTTGGAACGTTTACATCGATTACTCAAAAACTAGTCGATTTATTTAAAAAATTACATCGTTAGATAGGAAATTGAATGGCGAACAGGTTAAGTTTGGTTCGGTTTGGTTGGCTGACCTTTTTTTTTTTTTTTTTTTTAGACATCGTTACATACAAAATTACACCGTTAGATAGAAAATTGAACGGCGATTCTAAAAATGTATGAATTTCGACGATTGGTTAACATTTGACTGAGATATGAGCGTTTATAATGTTGGAACATTAACATCGATAACTCGAAACAAATTACACCATTAGATAGGAAATTGAATGGCGAACAGGTTAAGTTTGGTTCGGTTTGGTTGGCTGACCTTTTTTTTTTTTTTTTTTTTAGACATCGTTACATACAAAATTACACCGTTAGATAGAAAATTGAACGGCGAATCTAAAACTATATCAATATTGAAGATTGGTTAACATTTGACTGAGATATGAGCGTTTATAATGTTGGAACGTTTACATCGATTTCTCAAAAACTAGTTGATTTATTTAAAAAAATTACACCGTTAGATAGAAAATTGAACGGCGAATCTAAAACTATATCAATATTTAAGATTGGTTAACATTTGACTGAGATATGAGCGTTTATAATGTTGGAACATTTACATCGATAACTCGAAACAAATTACACCATTAGATAGGAAATTGAATGGCGAACAGGTTAAGTTTGGTTCGGTTTGGTTGGCTGACCTTTTTTTTTTTTTTTTTTTTAGACATCGTTACATACAAAATTACACCGTTAGATAGAAAATTGAACGGCGAATCTAAAACTATATCAATATTGAAGATTGGTTAACATTTGACTGAGATATGAGCGTTTATAATGTTGGAACGTTTACATCGATTTCTCAAAAACTAGTTGATTTATTTAAAAAAATTACACCGTTAGATAGAAAATTGAACGGCGAATCTAAAACTATATCAATATTTAAGATTGGTTAACATTTGACTGAGATATGAGCGTTTATAATGTTGGAACATTTACATCGATAACTCGAAACAAATTACACCATTAGATAGGAAATTGAATGGCGAACAGGTTAAGTTTGGTTCGGTTTGGTTGGCTGACCTTTTTTTTTTTTTTTTTTTTAGACATCGTTACATACAAAATTACACCGTTAGATAGAAAATTGAACGGCGAATCTAAAACTATATCAATATTTAAGATTGGTTAACATTTGACTGAGATATGAGCGTTTATAATGTTGGAACGTTTACATCGATTACTCAAAAACTAGTCAATTTATTTAAAAAAAATTACATCGTTAGATAGAAAATTGAACGGCGAATCTTAAACTATATCAATATTGAAGATTGGTTAACATTTGACTGAGATATGGGCGTTTATAGTGTTGGAACATTTACATCGATAACTCGAAACAAATTACACCATTAGATAGGAAATTGAATGGCGAACAGGTTAAGTTTGGTTCGGTTTGGTTGGCTGACCTTTTTTTTTTTTTTTTTTTTAGACATCGTTACATACAAAATTACACCGTTAGATAGAAAATTGAACGGCGAATCTAAAACTATATCAATATTGAAGATTGGTTAACATTTGACTGAGATATGGGCGTTTATAGTGTTGGAACGTTTACATCGATTTCTCAAAAACTAGTCGATTTATTTTATAAAAATTACACCGTTAGATAGAAAATTGAACGGCGAATCTAAAACTATATCAATATTTAAGATTGGTTAACATTTGACTGAGATATGAGCGTTTATAATGTTGGAACGTTTACATCGATTACTCAAAAACTAGTCAATTTATTTTATACAAATTACACCGTTAGATAGAAAATTGAACGGCGAATCTAAAACTATATCAATATTGAAGATTGGTTAACATTTGACTGAGATATGAGCGTTTATAATGTTGGAACGTTTACATCGATTACTCAAAAACTAGTCAATTTATTTTAAAAAAATTACACCGTTAGATAGAAAATTGAACGGCGAATCTAAAACTATATCAATATTTAAGATTGGTTAACATTTGACTGAGATATGAGCGTTTATAATGTTGGAACGTTTACATCGATTACTCAAAAACTAGTCAATTTATTTAAAAAAAATTACATCGTTAGATAGAAAATTAAACGGCGAATCTTAAACTATATCAATATTGAAGATTGGTTAACATTTGACTGAGATATGAGCGTTTATAATGTTGGAACGTTTACATCGATTACTCAAAATCTAGTCGATTTATTTTAAAAAAATTACATGGTTAGATAGACAATTGAAAGGCGAATCTAAAACTATATCAATATTTAAGATTGGTTAACATTTGACTGAGATATGAGCGTTTATAATGTTGGAACGTTTACATCGATTACTCAAAAACTAGTCAATTTATTTAAAAAAAATTACATCGTTAGATAGAAAATTAAACGGCGAATCTTAAACTATATCAATATTGAAGATTGGTTAACATTTGACTGAGATATGAGCGTTTATAATGTTGGAACGTTTACATCGATTACTCAAAATCTAGTCGATTTATTTTAAAAAAATTACATGGTTAGATAGACAATTGAAAGGCGATTCTAAAAATGTATGAATTTCGACGATTGGTTAACATTTGACTGAGATATGAGCGTTTATAATGTTGGAACATTAACATCGATAACTCGAAACAAATTACACCATTAGATAGGAAATTGAATGGCGAACAGGTTAAGTTTGGTTCGGTTTGGTTGGCTGACCTTTTTTTTTTTTTTTTTTTTAGACATCGTTACATACAAAATTACACCGTTAGATAGAAAATTGAACGGCGAATCTAAAACTATATCAATATTGAAGATTGGTTAACATTTGACTGAGATATGGGCGTTTATAGTGTTGGAACGTTTACATCGATTTCTCAAAAACTAGTCGATTTATTTTATAAAAATTACACCGTTAGATAGAAAATTGAACGGCGAATCTAAAACTATATCAATATTTAAGATTGGTTAACATTTGACTGAGATATGAGCGTTTATAATGTTGGAACGTTTACATCGATTACTCAAAAACTAGTCAATTTATTTTATAAAAATTACACCGTTAGATAGAAAATTGAACGGCGAATCTAAAACTATATCAATATTTAAGATTGGTTAACATTTGACTGAGATATGAGCGTTTATAATGTTGGAACGTTTACATCGATTACTCAAAAACTAGTCAATTTATTTAAAAAAAATTACATCGTTAGATAGAAAATTGAACGGCGAATCTTAAACTATATCAATATTGAAGATTGGTTAACATTTGACTGAGATATGAGCGTTTATAATGTTGGAACGTTTACATCGATTACTCAAAATCTAGTCGATTTATTTTAAAAAAATTACATGGTTAGATAGAGAATTGAAAGGCGATTCTAAAAATGTATGAATTTCGACGATTGGTTAACATTTGACTGAGATATGAGCGTTTATAATGTTGGAACATTAACATCGATAACTCGAAACAAATTACACCATTAGATAGGAAATTGAATGGCGAACAGGTTAAGTTTGGTTCGGTTTGGTTGGCTGACCTTTTTTTTTTTTTTTTTTTTAGACATCGTTACATACAAAATTACACCGTTAGATAGAAAATTGAACGGCGAATCTAAAACTATATCAATATTGAAGATTGGTTAACATTTGACTGAGATATGAGCGTTTATAATGTTGGAACGTTTACATCGATTACTCAAAAACTAGTCAATTTATTTTATAAAAATTACACCGTTAGATAGAAAATTGAACGGCGAATCTAAAACTATATCAATATTTAAGATTGGTTAACATTTGACTGAGATATGAGCGTTTATAATGTTGGAACATTTACATCGATAACTCGAAACAAATTACACCATTAGATAGGAAATTGAATGGCGAACAGGTTAAGTTTGGTTCGGTTTGGTTGGCTGACCTTTTTTTTTTTTTTTTTTTTAGACATCGTTACATACAAAATTACACCGTTAGATAGAAAATTGAACGGCGAATCTAAAACTATATCAATATTTAAGATTGGTTAACATTTGACTGAGATATGAGCGTTTATAATGTTGGAACATTAACATCGATAACTCGAAACAAATTACACCATTAGATAGGAAATTGAATGGCGAACAGGTTAAGTTTGGTTCGGTTTGGTTGGCTGACCTTTTTTTTTTTTTTTTTTTTAGACATCGTTACATACAAAATTACACCGTTAGATAGAAAATTGAACGGCGAATCTAAAACTATATCAATATTGAAGATTGGTTAACATTTGACTGAGATATGGGCGTTTATAGTGTTGGAACGTTTACATCGATTTCTCAAAAACTAGTCGATTTATTTTATAAAAATTACACCGTTAGATAGAAAATTGAACGGCGAATCTAAAACTATATCAATATTTAAGATTGGTTAACATTTGACTGAGATATGAGCGTTTATAATGTTGGAACGTTTACATCGATTACTCAAAAACTAGTCAATTTATTTTATAAAAATTACACCGTTAGATAGAAAATTGAACGGCGAATCTAAAACTATATCAATATTTAAGATTGGTTAACATTTGACTGAGATATGAGCGTTTATAATGTTGGAACGTTTACATCGATTACTCAAAAACTAGTCAATTTATTTAAAAAAAATTACATCGTTAGATAGAAAATTGAACGGCGAATCTTAAACTATATCAATATTGAAGATTGGTTAACATTTGACTGAGATATGAGCGTTTATAATGTTGGAACGTTTACATCGATTACTCAAAATCTAGTCGATTTATTTTAAAAAAATTACATGGTTAGATAGAGAATTGAAAGGCGATTCTAAAAATGTATGAATTTCGACGATTGGTTAACATTTGACTGAGATATGAGCGTTTATAATGTTGGAACATTAACATCGATAACTCGAAACAAATTACACCATTAGATAGGAAATTGAATGGCGAACAGGTTAAGTTTGGTTCGGTTTGGTTGGCTGACCTTTTTTTTTTTTTTTTTTTTAGACATCGTTACATACAAAATTACACCGTTAGATAGAAAATTGAACGGCGAATCTAAAACTATATCAATATTGAAGATTGGTTAACATTTGACTGAGATATGAGCGTTTATAATGTTGGAACGTTTACATCGATTACTCAAAAACTAGTCAATTTATTTTATAAAAATTACACCGTTAGATAGAAAATTGAACGGCGAATCTAAAACTATATCAATATTTAAGATTGGTTAACATTTGACTGAGATATGAGCGTTTATAATGTTGGAACATTTACATCGATAACTCGAAACAAATTACACCATTAGATAGGAAATTGAATGGCGAACAGGTTAAGTTTGGTTCGGTTTGGTTGGCTGACCTTTTTTTTTTTTTTTTTTTTAGACATCGTTACATACAAAATTACACCGTTAGATAGAAAATTGAACGGCGAATCTAAAACTATATCAATATTTAAGATTGGTTAACATTTGACTGAGATATGAGCGTTTATAATGTTGGAACGTTTACATCGATTACTCAAAAACTAGTCAATTTATTTAAAAAAAATTACATCGTTAGATAGGAAATTGAATGGCGAACAGGTTAAGTTTGGTTCGGTTTGGTTGGCTGACCTTTTTTTTTTTTTTTTTTTTAGACATCGTTACATACAAAATTACACCGTTAGATAGAAAATTGAACGGCGATTCTAAAAATGTATGAATTTCGACGATTGGTTAACATTTGACTGAGATATGAGCGTTTATAATGTTGGAACATTAACATCGATAACTCGAAACAAATTACACCATTAGATAGGAAATTGAATGGCGAACAGGTTAAGTTTGGTTCGGTTTGGTTGGCTGACCTTTTTTTTTTTTTTTTTTTTAGACATCGTTACATACAAAATTACACCGTTAGATAGAAAATTGAACGGCGAATCTAAAACTATATCAATATTGAAGATTGGTTAACATTTGACTGAGATATGAGCGTTTATAATGTTGGAACGTTTACATCGATTTCTCAAAAACTAGTTGATTTATTTAAAAAAATTACACCGTTAGATAGAAAATTGAACGGCGAATCTAAAACTATATCAATATTTAAGATTGGTTAACATTTGACTGAGATATGAGCGTTTATAATGTTGGAACATTTACATCGATAACTCGAAACAAATTACACCATTAGATAGGAAATTGAATGGCGAACAGGTTAAGTTTGGTTCGGTTTGGTTGGCTGACCTTTTTTTTTTTTTTTTTTTTAGACATCGTTACATACAAAATTACACCGTTAGATAGAAAATTGAACGGCGAATCTAAAACTATATCAATATTGAAGATTGGTTAACATTTGACTGAGATATGAGCGTTTATAATGTTGGAACGTTTACATCGATTTCTCAAAAACTAGTTGATTTATTTAAAAAAATTACACCGTTAGATAGAAAATTGAACGGCGAATCTAAAACTATATCAATATTTAAGATTGGTTAACATTTGACTGAGATATGAGCGTTTATAATGTTGGAACATTTACATCGATAACTCGAAACAAATTACACCATTAGATAGGAAATTGAATGGCGAACAGGTTAAGTTTGGTTCGGTTTGGTTGGCTGACCTTTTTTTTTTTTTTTTTTTTAGACATCGTTACATACAAAATTACACCGTTAGATAGAAAATTGAACGGCGAATCTAAAACTATATCAATATTTAAGATTGGTTAACATTTGACTGAGATATGGGCGTTTATAGTGTTGGAACATTTACATCGATAACTCGAAACAAATTACACCATTAGATAGGAAATTGAATGGCGAACAGGTTAAGTTTGGTTCGGTTTGGTTGGCTGACCTTTTTTTTTTTTTTTTTTTTAGACATCGTTACATACAAAATTACACCGTTAGATAGAAAATTGAACGGCGAATCTAAAACTATAAGAATATTTAAGATTGGTTAACATTTGACTGAGATATGAGCGTTTATAATGTTGGAACGTTTACATCGATTACTCAAAAACTAGTCAATTTATTTAAAAAAAATTACATCGTTAGATAGAAAATTGAACGGCGAATCTTAAACTATATCAATATTGAAGATTGGTTAACATTTGACTGAGATATGAGCGTTTATAATGTTGGAACATTAACATCGATAACTCGAAACAAATTACACCATTAGATAGGAAATTGAATGGCGAACAGGTTAAGTTTGGTTCGGTTTGGTTGGCTGACCTTTTTTTTTTTTTTTTTTTTAGACATCGTTACATACAAAATTACACCGTTAGATAGAAAATTGAACGGCGAATCTAAAACTATATCAATATTGAAGATTGGTTAACATTTGACTGAGATATGGGCGTTTATAGTGTTGGAACGTTTACATCGATTTCTCAAAAACTAGTCGATTTATTTTATAAAAATTACACCGTTAGATAGAAAATTGAACGGCGAATCTAAAACTATATCAATATTTAAGATTGGTTAACATTTGACTGAGATATGAGCGTTTATAATGTTGGAACGTTTACATCGATTACTCAAAAACTAGTCAATTTATTTTATAAAAATTACACCGTTAGATAGAAAATTGAACGGCGAATCTAAAACTATATCAATATTGAAGATTGGTTAACATTTGACTGAGATATGGGCGTTTATAGTGTTGGAACGTTTACATCGATTTCTCAAAAACTAGTCGATTTATTTTATAAAAATTACACCGTTAGATAGAAAATTGAACGGCGAATCTAAAACTATATCAATATTTAAGATTGGTTAACATTTGACTGAGATATGAGCGTTTATAATGTTGGAACATTAACATCGATAACTCGAAACAAATTACACCATTAGATAGGAAATTGAATGGCGAACAGGTTAAGTTTGGTTCGGTTTGGTTGGCTGACCTTTTTTTTTTTTTTTTTTTTAGACATCGTTACATACAAAATTACACCGTTAGATAGAAAATTGAACGGCGAATCTAAAACTATATCAATATTTAAGATTGGTTAACATTTGACTGAGATATGGGCGTTTATAGTGTTGGAACATTTACATCGATAACTCGAAACAAATTACACCATTAGATAGGAAATTGAATGGCGAACAGGTTAAGTTTGGTTCGGTTTGGTTGGCTGACCTTTTTTTTTTTTTTTTTTTTAGACATCGTTACATACAAAATTACACCGTTAGATAGAAAATTGAACGGCGAATCTAAAACTATATCAATATTTAAGATTGGTTAACATTTGACTGAGATATGAGCGTTTATAATGTTGGAACGTTTACATCGATTACTCAAAAACTAGTCAATTTATTTAAAAAAAATTACATCGTTAGATAGAAAATTGAACGGCGAATCTTAAACTATATCAATATTGAAGATTGGTTAACATTTGACTGAGATATGAGCGTTTATAATGTTGGAACATTAACATCGATAACTCGAAACAAATTACACCATTAGATAGGAAATTGAATGGCGAACAGGTTAAGTTTGGTTCGGTTTGGTTGGCTGACCTTTTTTTTTTTTTTTTTTTTAGACATCGTTACATACAAAATTACACCGTTAGATAGAAAATTGAACGGCGAATCTAAAACTATATCAATATTGAAGATTGGTTAACATTTGACTGAGATATGGGCGTTTATAATGTTGGAACGTTTACATCGATTACTCAAAAACTAGTCAATTTATTTAAAAAAAATTACATCGTTAGATAGAAAATTAAACGGCGAATCTTAAACTATATCAATATTGAAGATTGGTTAACATTTGACTGAGATATGAGCGTTTATAATGTTGGAACGTTTACATCGATTACTCAAAATCTAGTCGATTTATTTTAAAAAAATTACATGGTTAGATAGACAATTGAAAGGCGAATCTAAAACTATATCAATATTTAAGATTGGTTAACATTTGACTGAGATATGAGCGTTTATAATGTTGGAACGTTTACATCGATTACTCAAAATCTAGTCGATTTATTTTAAAAAAATTACATGGTTAGATAGACAATTGAAAGGCGAATCTAAAACTATATCAATATTTAAGATTGGTTAACATTTGACTGAGATATGAGCGTTTATAATGTTGGAACGTTTACATCGATTACTCAAAAACTAGTCAATTTATTTAAAAAAAATTACATCGTTAGATAGAAAATTAAACGGCGAATCTTAAACTATATCAATATTGAAGATTGGTTAACATTTGACTGAGATATGAGCGTTTATAATGTTGGAACGTTTACATCGATTACTCAAAATCTAGTCGATTTATTTTAAAAAAATTACATGGTTAGATAGACAATTGAAAGGCGATTCTAAAAATGTATGAATTTCGACGATTGGTTAACATTTGACTGAGATATGAGCGTTTATAATGTTGGAACATTAACATCGATAACTCGAAACAAATTACACCATTAGATAGGAAATTGAATGGCGAACAGGTTAAGTTTGGTTCGGTTTGGTTGGCTGACCTTTTTTTTTTTTTTTTTTTTAGACATCGTTACATACAAAATTACACCGTTAGATAGAAAATTGAACGGCGAATCTAAAACTATATCAATATTGAAGATTGGTTAACATTTGACTGAGATATGGGCGTTTATAGTGTTGGAACGTTTACATCGATTTCTCAAAAACTAGTCGATTTATTTTATAAAAATTACACCGTTAGATAGAAAATTGAACGGCGAATCTAAAACTATATCAATATTTAAGATTGGTTAACATTTGACTGAGATATGAGCGTTTATAATGTTGGAACGTTTACATCGATTACTCAAAAACTAGTCAATTTATTTTATAAAAATTACACCGTTAGATAGAAAATTGAACGGCGAATCTAAAACTATATCAATATTTAAGATTGGTTAACATTTGACTGAGATATGAGCGTTTATAATGTTGGAACATTTACATCGATAACTCGAAACAAATTACACCATTAGATAGGAAATTGAATGGCGAACAGGTTAAGTTTGGTTCGGTTTGGTTGGCTGACCTTTTTTTTTTTTTTTTTTTTAGACATCGTTACATACAAAATTACACCGTTAGATAGAAAATTGAACGGCGAATCTAAAACTATATCAATATTTAAGATTGGTTAACATTTGACTGAGATATGAGCGTTTATAATGTTGGAACGTTTACATCGATTACTCAAAAACTAGTCAATTTATTTAAAAAAAATTACATCGTTAGATAGGAAATTGAATGGCGAACAGGTTAAGTTTGGTTCGGTTTGGTTGGCTGACCTTTTTTTTTTTTTTTTTTTTAGACATCGTTACATACAAAATTACACCGTTAGATAGAAAATTGAACGGCGATTCTAAAAATGTATGAATTTCGACGATTGGTTAACATTTGACTGAGATATGAGCGTTTATAATGTTGGAACATTAACATCGATAACTCGAAACAAATTACACCATTAGATAGGAAATTGAATGGCGAACAGGTTAAGTTTGGTTCGGTTTGGTTGGCTGACCTTTTTTTTTTTTTTTTTTTTAGACATCGTTACATACAAAATTACACCGTTAGATAGAAAATTGAACGGCGAATCTAAAACTATATCAATATTGAAGATTGGTTAACATTTGACTGAGATATGAGCGTTTATAATGTTGGAACGTTTACATCGATTTCTCAAAAACTAGTTGATTTATTTAAAAAAATTACACCGTTAGATAGAAAATTGAACGGCGAATCTAAAACTATATCAATATTTAAGATTGGTTAACATTTGACTGAGATATGAGCGTTTATAATGTTGGAACATTTACATCGATAACTCGAAACAAATTACACCATTAGATAGGAAATTGAATGGCGAACAGGTTAAGTTTGGTTCGGTTTGGTTGGCTGACCTTTTTTTTTTTTTTTTTTTTAGACATCGTTACATACAAAATTACACCGTTAGATAGAAAATTGAACGGCGAATCTAAAACTATATCAATATTGAAGATTGGTTAACATTTGACTGAGATATGAGCGTTTATAATGTTGGAACGTTTACATCGATTTCTCAAAAACTAGTTGATTTATTTAAAAAAATTACACCGTTAGATAGAAAATTGAACGGCGAATCTAAAACTATATCAATATTTAAGATTGGTTAACATTTGACTGAGATATGAGCGTTTATAATGTTGGAACATTTACATCGATAACTCGAAACAAATTACACCATTAGATAGGAAATTGAATGGCGAACAGGTTAAGTTTGGTTCGGTTTGGTTGGCTGACCTTTTTTTTTTTTTTTTTTTTAGACATCGTTACATACAAAATTACACCGTTAGATAGAAAATTGAACGGCGAATCTAAAACTATATCAATATTTAAGATTGGTTAACATTTGACTGAGATATGGGCGTTTATAGTGTTGGAACATTTACATCGATAACTCGAAACAAATTACACCATTAGATAGGAAATTGAATGGCGAACAGGTTAAGTTTGGTTCGGTTTGGTTGGCTGACCTTTTTTTTTTTTTTTTTTTTAGACATCGTTACATACAAAATTACACCGTTAGATAGAAAATTGAACGGCGAATCTAAAACTATATCAATATTTAAGATTGGTTAACATTTGACTGAGATATGAGCGTTTATAATGTTGGAACGTTTACATCGATTACTCAAAAACTAGTCAATTTATTTAAAAAAAATTACATCGTTAGATAGAAAATTGAACGGCGAATCTTAAACTATATCAATATTGAAGATTGGTTAACATTTGACTGAGATATGAGCGTTTATAATGTTGGAACATTAACATCGATAACTCGAAACAAATTACACCATTAGATAGGAAATTGAATGGCGAACAGGTTAAGTTTGGTTCGGTTTGGTTGGCTGACCTTTTTTTTTTTTTTTTTTTTAGACATCGTTACATACAAAATTACACCGTTAGATAGAAAATTGAACGGCGAATCTAAAACTATATCAATATTGAAGATTGGTTAACATTTGACTGAGATATGGGCGTTTATAGTGTTGGAACGTTTACATCGATTTCTCAAAAACTAGTCGATTTATTTTATAAAAATTACACCGTTAGATAGAAAATTGAACGGCGAATCTAAAACTATATCAATATTTAAGATTGGTTAACATTTGACTGAGATATGAGCGTTTATAATGTTGGAACGTTTACATCGATTACTCAAAAACTAGTCAATTTATTTTATAAAAATTACACCGTTAGATAGAAAATTGAACGGCGAATCTAAAACTATATCAATATTGAAGATTGGTTAACATTTGACTGAGATATGGGCGTTTATAGTGTTGGAACGTTTACATCGATTTCTCAAAAACTAGTCGATTTATTTTATAAAAATTACACCGTTAGATAGAAAATTGAACGGCGAATCTAAAACTATATCAATATTTAAGATTGGTTAACATTTGACTGAGATATGAGCGTTTATAATGTTGGAACGTTTACATCGATTACTCAAAAACTAGTCAATTTATTTTATAAAAATTACACCGTTAGATAGAAAATTGAACGGCGAATCTAAAACTATATCAATATTGAAGATTGGTTAACATTTGACTGAGATATGAGCGTTTATAATGTTGGAACGTTTACATCGATTACTCAAAAACTAGTCAATTTATTTTATAAAAATTACACCGTTAGATAGAAAATTGAACGGCGAATCTAAAACTATATCAATATTTAAGATTGGTTAACATTTGACTGAGATATGAGCGTTTATAATGTTGGAACGTTTACATCGATTACTCAAAAACTAGTCAATTTATTTAAAAAAAATTACATCGTTAGATAGAAAATTAAACGGCGAATCTTAAACTATATCAATATTGAAGATTGGTTAACATTTGACTGAGATATGAGCGTTTATAATGTTGGAACGTTTACATCGATTACTCAAAATCTAGTCGATTTATTTTAAAAAAATTACATGGTTAGATAGACAATTGAAAGGCGAATCTAAAACTATATCAATATTTAAGATTGGTTAACATTTGACTGAGATATGAGCGTTTATAATGTTGGAACGTTTACATCGATTACTCAAAAACTAGTCAATTTATTTAAAAAAAATTACATCGTTAGATAGAAAATTAAACGGCGAATCTTAAACTATATCAATATTGAAGATTGGTTAACATTTGACTGAGATATGAGCGTTTATAATGTTGGAACGTTTACATCGATTACTCAAAATCTAGTCGATTTATTTTAAAAAAATTACATGGTTAGATAGACAATTGAAAGGCGATTCTAAAAATGTATGAATTTCGACGATTGGTTAACATTTGACTGAGATATGAGCGTTTATAATGTTGGAACATTAACATCGATAACTCGAAACAAATTACACCATTAGATAGGAAATTGAATGGCGAACAGGTTAAGTTTGGTTCGGTTTGGTTGGCTGACCTTTTTTTTTTTTTTTTTTTTTAGACATCGTTACATACAAAATTACACCGTTAGATAGAAAATTGAACGGCGAATCTAAAACTATATCAATATTGAAGATTGGTTAACATTTGACTGAGATATGGGCGTTTATAGTGTTGGAACGTTTACATCGATTTCTCAAAAACTAGTCGATTTATTTTATAAAAATTACACCGTTAGATAGAAAATTGAACGGCGAATCTAAAACTATATCAATATTTAAGATTGGTTAACATTTGACTGAGATATGAGCGTTTATAATGTTGGAACGTTTACATCGATTACTCAAAAACTAGTCAATTTATTTTATAAAAATTACACCGTTAGATAGAAAATTGAACGGCGAATCTAAAACTATATCAATATTTAAGATTGGTTAACATTTGACTGAGATATGAGCGTTTATAATGTTGGAACGTTTACATCGATTACTCAAAAACTAGTCAATTTATTTAAAAAAAATTACATCGTTAGATAGAAAATTGAACGGCGAATCTTAAACTATATCAATATTGAAGATTGGTTAACATTTGACTGAGATATGAGCGTTTATAATGTTGGAACGTTTACATCGATTACTCAAAATCTAGTCGATTTATTTTAAAAAAATTACATGGTTAGATAGAGAATTGAAAGGCGATTCTAAAAATGTATGAATTTCGACGATTGGTTAACATTTGACTGAGATATGAGCGTTTATAATGTTGGAACATTAACATCGATAACTCGAAACAAATTACACCATTAGATAGGAAATTGAATGGCGAACAGGTTAAGTTTGGTTCGGTTTGGTTGGCTGACCTTTTTTTTTTTTTTTTTTTTAGACATCGTTACATACAAAATTACACCGTTAGATAGAAAATTGAACGGCGAATCTAAAACTATATCAATATTGAAGATTGGTTAACATTTGACTGAGATATGAGCGTTTATAATGTTGGAACGTTTACATCGATTACTCAAAAACTAGTCAATTTATTTTATAAAAATTACACCGTTAGATAGAAAATTGAACGGCGAATCTAAAACTATATCAATATTTAAGATTGGTTAACATTTGACTGAGATATGAGCGTTTATAATGTTGGAACATTTACATCGATAACTCGAAACAAATTACACCATTAGATAGGAAATTGAATGGCGAACAGGTTAAGTTTGGTTCGGTTTGGTTGGCTGACCTTTTTTTTTTTTTTTTTTTTAGACATCGTTACATACAAAATTACACCGTTAGATAGAAAATTGAACGGCGAATCTAAAACTATATCAATATTTAAGATTGGTTAACATTTGACTGAGATATGAGCGTTTATAATGTTGGAACGTTTACATCGATTACTCAAAAACTAGTCGATTTATTTAAAAAAAATTACATCGTTAGATAGAAAATTGAATGGCGAACAGGTTAAGTTTGGTTCGGTTTGGTTGGCTGACCTTTTTTTTTTTTTTTTTTTTAGACATCGTTACATACAAAATTACACCGTTAGATAGAAAATTGAACGGCGAATCTAAAAATGTATGAATTTCGACGATTGGTTAACATTTGACTGAGATATGAGCGTTTATAATGTTGGAACATTAACATCGATAACTCGAAACAAATTACACCATTAGATAGGAAATTGAATGGCGAACAGGTTAAGTTTGGTTCGGTTTGGTTGGCTGACCTTTTTTTTTTTTTTTTTTTTAGACATCGTTACATACAAAATTACACCGTTAGATAGAAAATTGAACGGCGAATCTAAAACTATATCAATATTGAAGATTGGTTAACATTTGACTGAGATATGAGCGTTTATAATGTTGGAACGTTTACATCGATTTCTCAAAAACTAGTTGATTTATTTAAAAAAATTACACCGTTAGATAGAAAATTGAACGGCGAATCTAAAACTATATCAATATTTAAGATTGGTTAACATTTGACTGAGATATGAGCGTTTATAATGTTGGAACATTTACATCGATAACTCGAAACAAATTACACCATTAGATAGGAAATTGAATGGCGAACAGGTTAAGTTTGGTTCGGTTTGGTTGGCTGACCTTTTTTTTTTTTTTTTTTTTAGACATCGTTACATACAAAATTACACCGTTAGATAGAAAATTGAACGGCGAATCTAAAACTATATCAATATTGAAGATTGGTTAACATTTGACTGAGATATGAGCGTTTATAATGTTGGAACGTTTACATCGATTTCTCAAAAACTAGTTGATTTATTTAAAAAAATTACACCGTTAGATAGAAAATTGAACGGCGAATCTAAAACTATATCAATATTTAAGATTGGTTAACATTTGACTGAGATATGAGCGTTTATAATGTTGGAACATTTACATCGATAACTCGAAACAAATTACACCATTAGATAGGAAATTGAATGGCGAACAGGTTAAGTTTGGTTCGGTTTGGTTGGCTGACCTTTTTTTTTTTTTTTTTTTTAGACATCGTTACATACAAAATTACACCGTTAGATAGAAAATTGAACGGCGAATCTAAAACTATATCAATATTTAAGATTGGTTAACATTTGACTGAGATATGAGCGTTTATAATGTTGGAACGTTTACATCGATTACTCAAAAACTAGTCAATTTATTTAAAAAAAATTACATCGTTAGATAGAAAATTGAACGGCGAATCTTAAACTATATCAATATTGAAGATTGGTTAACATTTGACTGAGATATGGGCGTTTATAGTGTTGGAACATTTACATCGATAACTCGAAACAAATTACACCATTAGATAGGAAATTGAATGGCGAACAGGTTAAGTTTGGTTCGGTTTGGTTGGCTGACCTTTTTTTTTTTTTTTTTTTTAGACATCGTTACATACAAAATTACACCGTTAGATAGAAAATTGAACGGCGAATCTAAAACTATATCAATATTGAAGATTGGTTAACATTTGACTGAGATATGGGCGTTTATAGTGTTGGAACATTTACATCGATAACTCGAAACAAATTACACCATTAGATAGGAAATTGAATGGCGAACAGGTTAAGTTTGGTTCGGTTTGGTTGGCTGACCTTTTTTTTTTTTTTTTTTTTAGACATCGTTACATACAAAATTACACCGTTAGATAGAAAATTGAACGGCGAATCTAAAACTATATCAATATTTAAGATTGGTTAACATTTGACTGAGATATGAGCGTTTATAATGTTGGAACGTTTACATCGATTACTCAAAAACTAGTCAATTTATTTAAAAAAAATTACATCGTTAGATAGAAAATTGAACGGCGAATCTTAAACTATATCAATATTGAAGATTGGTTAACATTTGACTGAGATATGAGCGTTTATAATGTTGGAACATTAACATCGATAACTCGAAACAAATTACACCATTAGATAGGAAATTGAATGGCGAACAGGTTAAGTTTGGTTCGGTTTGGTTGGCTGACCTTTTTTTTTTTTTTTTTTTTAGACATCGTTACATACAAAATTACACCGTTAGATAGAAAATTGAACGGCGAATCTAAAACTATATCAATATTGAAGATTGGTTAACATTTGACTGAGATATGGGCGTTTATAGTGTTGGAACGTTTACATCGATTTCTCAAAAACTAGTCGATTTATTTTATAAAAATTACACCGTTAGATAGAAAATTGAACGGCGAATCTAAAACTATATCAATATTTAAGATTGGTTAACATTTGACTGAGATATGAGCGTTTATAATGTTGGAACGTTTACATCGATTACTCAAAAACTAGTCAATTTATTTTATAAAAATTACACCGTTAGATAGAAAATTGAACGGCGAATCTAAAACTATATCAATATTGAAGATTGGTTAACATTTGACTGAGATATGAGCGTTTATAATGTTGGAACGTTTACATCGATTACTCAAAAACTAGTCAATTTATTTTATAAAAATTACACCGTTAGATAGAAAATTGAACGGCGAATCTAAAACTATATCAATATTTAAGATTGGTTAACATTTGACTGAGATATGAGCGTTTATAATGTTGGAACGTTTACATCGATTACTCAAAAACTAGTCAATTTATTTAAAAAAAATTACATCGTTAGATAGAAAATTAAACGGCGAATCTTAAACTATATCAATATTGAAGATTGGTTAACATTTGACTGAGATATGAGCGTTTATAATGTTGGAACGTTTACATCGATTACTCAAAATCTAGTCGATTTATTTTAAAAAAATTACATGGTTAGATAGACAATTGAAAGGCGAATCTAAAACTATATCAATATTTAAGATTGGTTAACATTTGACTGAGATATGAGCGTTTATAATGTTGGAACGTTTACATCGATTACTCAAAAACTAGTCAATTTATTTAAAAAAAATTACATCGTTAGATAGAAAATTAAACGGCGAATCTTAAACTATATCAATATTGAAGATTGGTTAACATTTGACTGAGATATGAGCGTTTATAATGTTGGAACGTTTACATCGATTACTCAAAATCTAGTCGATTTATTTTAAAAAAATTACATGGTTAGATAGACAATTGAAAGGCGATTCTAAAAATGTATGAATTTCGACGATTGGTTAACATTTGACTGAGATATGAGCGTTTATAATGTTGGAACATTAACATCGATAACTCGAAACAAATTACACCATTAGATAGGAAATTGAATGGCGAACAGGTTAAGTTTGGTTCGGTTTGGTTGGCTGACCTTTTTTTTTTTTTTTTTTTTAGACATCGTTACATACAAAATTACACCGTTAGATAGAAAATTGAACGGCGAATCTAAAACTATATCAATATTGAAGATTGGTTAACATTTGACTGAGATATGGGCGTTTATAGTGTTGGAACGTTTACATCGATTTCTCAAAAACTAGTCGATTTATTTTATAAAAATTACACCGTTAGATAGAAAATTGAACGGCGAATCTAAAACTATATCAATATTTAAGATTGGTTAACATTTGACTGAGATATGAGCGTTTATAATGTTGGAACGTTTACATCGATTACTCAAAAACTAGTCAATTTATTTTATAAAAATTACACCGTTAGATAGAAAATTGAACGGCGAATCTAAAACTATATCAATATTTAAGATTGGTTAACATTTGACTGAGATATGAGCGTTTATAATGTTGGAACGTTTACATCGATTACTCAAAAACTAGTCAATTTATTTAAAAAAAATTACATCGTTAGATAGAAAATTGAACGGCGAATCTTAAACTATATCAATATTGAAGATTGGTTAACATTTGACTGAGATATGAGCGTTTATAATGTTGGAACGTTTACATCGATTACTCAAAATCTAGTCGATTTATTTTAAAAAAATTACATGGTTAGATAGAGAATTGAAAGGCGATTCTAAAAATGTATGAATTTCGACGATTGGTTAACATTTGACTGAGATATGAGCGTTTATAATGTTGGAACATTAACATCGATAACTCGAAACAAATTACACCATTAGATAGGAAATTGAATGGCGAACAGGTTAAGTTTGGTTCGGTTTGGTTGGCTGACCTTTTTTTTTTTTTTTTTTTTAGACATCGTTACATACAAAATTACACCGTTAGATAGAAAATTGAACGGCGAATCTAAAACTATATCAATATTGAAGATTGGTTAACATTTGACTGAGATATGAGCGTTTATAATGTTGGAACGTTTACATCGATTACTCAAAAACTAGTCAATTTATTTTATAAAAATTACACCGTTAGATAGAAAATTGAACGGCGAATCTAAAACTATATCAATATTTAAGATTGGTTAACATTTGACTGAGATATGAGCGTTTATAATGTTGGAACATTTACATCGATAACTCGAAACAAATTACACCATTAGATAGGAAATTGAATGGCGAACAGGTTAAGTTTGGTTCGGTTTGGTTGGCTGACCTTTTTTTTTTTTTTTTTTTTAGACATCGTTACATACAAAATTACACCGTTAGATAGAAAATTGAACGGCGAATCTAAAACTATATCAATATTTAAGATTGGTTAACATTTGACTGAGATATGAGCGTTTATAATGTTGGAACGTTTACATCGATTACTCAAAAACTAGTCAATTTATTTTATAAAAATTACACCGTTAGATAGAAAATTGAACGGCGAATCTAAAACTATATCAATATTTAAGATTGGTTAACATTTGACTGAGATATGAGCGTTTATAATGTTGGAACATTTACATCGATAACTCGAAACAAATTACACCATTAGATAGGAAATTGAATGGCGAACAGGTTAAGTTTGGTTCGGTTTGGTTGGCTGACCTTTTTTTTTTTTTTTTTTTTAGACATCGTTACATACAAAATTACACCGTTAGATAGAAAATTGAACGGCGAATCTAAAACTATATCAATATTTAAGATTGGTTAACATTTGACTGAGATATGAGCGTTTATAATGTTGGAACGTTTACATCGATTACTCAAAAACTAGTCAATTTATTTAAAAAAAATTACATCGTTAGATAGGAAATTGAATGGCGAACAGGTTAAGTTTGGTTCGGTTTGGTTGGCTGACCTTTTTTTTTTTTTTTTTTTTAGACATCGTTACATACAAAATTACACCGTTAGATAGAAAATTGAACGGCGATTCTAAAAATGTATGAATTTCGACGATTGGTTAACATTTGACTGAGATATGAGCGTTTATAATGTTGGAACATTAACATCGATAACTCGAAACAAATTACACCATTAGATAGGAAATTGAATGGCGAACAGGTTAAGTTTGGTTCGGTTTGGTTGGCTGACCTTTTTTTTTTTTTTTTTTTTAGACATCGTTACATACAAAATTACACCGTTAGATAGAAAATTGAACGGCGAATCTAAAACTATATCAATATTGAAGATTGGTTAACATTTGACTGAGATATGAGCGTTTATAATGTTGGAACGTTTACATCGATTTCTCAAAAACTAGTTGATTTATTTAAAAAAATTACACCGTTAGATAGAAAATTGAACGGCGAATCTAAAACTATATCAATATTTAAGATTGGTTAACATTTGACTGAGATATGAGCGTTTATAATGTTGGAACATTTACATCGATAACTCGAAACAAATTACACCATTAGATAGGAAATTGAATGGCGAACAGGTTAAGTTTGGTTCGGTTTGGTTGGCTGACCTTTTTTTTTTTTTTTTTTTTAGACATCGTTACATACAAAATTACACCGTTAGATAGAAAATTGAACGGCGAATCTAAAACTATATCAATATTGAAGATTAGTTAACATTTGACTGAGATATGAGCGTTTATAATGTTGGAACGTTTACATCGATTTCTCAAAAACTAGTTGATTTATTTAAAAAAATTACACCGTTAGATAGAAAATTGAACGGCGAATCTAAAACTATATCAATATTTAAGATTGGTTAACATTTGACTGAGATATGAGCGTTTATAATGTTGGAACATTTACATCGATAACTCGAAACAAATTACACCATTAGATAGGAAATTGAATGGCGAACAGGTTAAGTTTGGTTCGGTTTGGTTGGCTGACCTTTTTTTTTTTTTTTTTTTTAGACATCGTTACATACAAAATTACACCGTTAGATAGAAAATTGAACGGCGAATCTAAAACTATATCAATATTTAAGATTGGTTAACATTTGACTGAGATATGAGCGTTTATAATGTTGGAACGTTTACATCGATTACTCAAAAACTAGTCAATTTATTTAAAAAAAATTACATCGTTAGATAGAAAATTGAACGGCGAATCTTAAACTATATCAATATTGAAGATTGGTTAACATTTGACTGAGATATGGGCGTTTATAGTGTTGGAACATTTACATCGATAACTCGAAACAAATTACACCATTAGATAGGAAATTGAATGGCGAACAGGTTAAGTTTGGTTCGGTTTGGTTGGCTGACCTTTTTTTTTTTTTTTTTTTTAGACATCGTTACATACAAAATTACACCGTTAGATAGAAAATTGAACGGCGAATCTAAAACTATATCAATATTGAAGATTGGTTAACATTTGACTGAGATATGGGCGTTTATAGTGTTGGAACATTTACATCGATAACTCGAAACAAATTACACCATTAGATAGGAAATTGAATGGCGAACAGGTTAAGTTTGGTTCGGTTTGGTTGGCTGACCTTTTTTTTTTTTTTTTTTTTAGACATCGTTACATACAAAATTACACCGTTAGATAGAAAATTGAACGGCGAATCTAAAACTATATCAATATTTAAGATTGGTTAACATTTGACTGAGATATGAGCGTTTATAATGTTGGAACGTTTACATCGATTACTCAAAAACTAGTCAATTTATTTAAAAAAAATTACATCGTTAGATAGAAAATTGAACGGCGAATCTTAAACTATATCAATATTGAAGATTGGTTAACATTTGACTGAGATATGAGCGTTTATAATGTTGGAACATTAACATCGATAACTCGAAACAAATTACACCATTAGATAGGAAATTGAATGGCGAACAGGTTAAGTTTGGTTCGGTTTGGTTGGCTGACCTTTTTTTTTTTTTTTTTTTTAGACATCGTTACATACAAAATTACACCGTTAGATAGAAAATTGAACGGCGAATCTAAAACTATATCAATATTGAAGATTGGTTAACATTTGACTGAGATATGGGCGTTTATAGTGTTGGAACGTTTACATCGATTTCTCAAAAACTAGTCGATTTATTTTATAAAAATTACACCGTTAGATAGAAAATTGAACGGCGAATCTAAAACTATATCAATATTTAAGATTGGTTAACATTTGACTGAGATATGAGCGTTTATAATGTTGGAACGTTTACATCGATTACTCAAAAACTAGTCAATTTATTTTATAAAAATTACACCGTTAGATAGAAAATTGAACGGCGAATCTAAAACTATATCAATATTTAAGATTGGTTAACATTTGACTGAGATATGAGCGTTTATAATGTTGGAACGTTTACATCGATTACTCAAAAACTAGTCAATTTATTTAAAAAAAATTACATCGTTAGATAGAAAATTAAACGGCGAATCTTAAACTATATCAATATTGAAGATTGGTTAACATTTGACTGAGATATGAGCGTTTATAATGTTGGAACGTTTACATCGATTACTCAAAATCTAGTCGATTTATTTTAAAAAAATTACATGGTTAGATAGACAATTGAAAGGCGATTCTAAAAATGTATGAATTTCGACGATTGGTTAACATTTGACTGAGATATGAGCGTTTATAATGTTGGAACATTAACATCGATAACTCGAAACAAATTACACCATTAGATAGGAAATTGAATGGCGAACAGGTTAAGTTTGGTTCGGTTTGGTTGGCTGACCTTTTTTTTTTTTTTTTTTTTAGACATCGTTACATACAAAATTACACCGTTAGATAGAAAATTGAACGGCGAATCTAAAACTATATCAATATTGAAGATTGGTTAACATTTGACTGAGATATGAGCGTTTATAATGTTGGAACGTTTACATCGATTTCTCAAAAACTAGTTGATTTATTTAAAAAAATTACACCGTTAGATAGAAAATTGAACGGCGAATCTAAAACTATATCAATATTTAAGATTGGTTAACATTTGACTGAGATATGAGCGTTTATAATGTTGGAACGTTTACATCGATTACTCAAAAACTAGTCAATTTATTTAAAAAAAATTACATCGTTAGATAGGAAATTGAATGGCGAACAGGTTAAGTTTGGTTCGGTTTGGTTGGCTGACCTTTTTTTTTTTTTTTTTTTTAGACATCGTTACATACAAAATTACACCGTTAGATAGAAAATTGAACGGCGATTCTAAAAATGTATGAATTTCGACGATTGGTTAACATTTGACTGAGATATGAGCGTTTATAATGTTGGAACATTAACATCGATAACTCGAAACAAATTACACCATTAGATAGGAAATTGAATGGCGAACAGGTTAAGTTTGGTTCGGTTTGGTTGGCTGACCTTTTTTTTTTTTTTTTTTTTAGACATCGTTACATACAAAATTACACCGTTAGATAGAAAATTGAACGGCGAATCTAAAACTATATCAATATTTAAGATTGGTTAACATTTGACTGAGATATGAGCGTTTATAATGTTGGAACGTTTACATCGATTACTCAAAAACTAGTCAATTTATTTAAAAAAAATTACATCGTTAGATAGGAAATTGAATGGCGAACAGGTTAAGTTTGGTTCGGTTTGGTTGGCTGACCTTTTTTTTTTTTTTTTTTTTAGACATCGTTACATACAAAATTACACCGTTAGATAGAAAATTGAACGGCGATTCTAAAAATGTATGAATTTCGACGATTGGTTAACATTTGACTGAGATATGAGCGTTTATAATGTTGGAACATTAACATCGATAACTCGAAACAAATTACACCATTAGATAGGAAATTGAATGGCGAACAGGTTAAGTTTGGTTCGGTTTGGTTGGCTGACCTTTTTTTTTTTTTTTTTTTTAGACATCGTTACATACAAAATTACACCGTTAGATAGAAAATTGAACGGCGAATCTAAAACTATATCAATATTGAAGATTGGTTAACATTTGACTGAGATATGAGCGTTTATAATGTTGGAACGTTTACATCGATTTCTCAAAAACTAGTTGATTTATTTAAAAAAATTACACCGTTAGATAGAAAATTGAACGGCGAATCTAAAACTATATCAATATTTAAGATTGGTTAACATTTGACTGAGATATGAGCGTTTATAATGTTGGAACATTTACATCGATAACTCGAAACAAATTACACCATTAGATAGGAAATTGAATGGCGAACAGGTTAAGTTTGGTTCGGTTTGGTTGGCTGACCTTTTTTTTTTTTTTTTTTTTAGACATCGTTACATACAAAATTACACCGTTAGATAGAAAATTGAACGGCGAATCTAAAACTATATCAATATTGAAGATTGGTTAACATTTGACTGAGATATGAGCGTTTATAATGTTGGAACGTTTACATCGATTTCTCAAAAACTAGTTGATTTATTTAAAAAAATTACACCGTTAGATAGAAAATTGAACGGCGAATCTAAAACTATATCAATATTTAAGATTGGTTAACATTTGACTGAGATATGAGCGTTTATAATGTTGGAACATTTACATCGATAACTCGAAACAAATTACACCATTAGATAGGAAATTGAATGGCGAACAGGTTAAGTTTGGTTCGGTTTGGTTGGCTGACCTTTTTTTTTTTTTTTTTTTTAGACATCGTTACATACAAAATTACACCGTTAGATAGAAAATTGAACGGCGAATCTAAAACTATATCAATATTTAAGATTGGTTAACATTTGACTGAGATATGAGCGTTTATAATGTTGGAACGTTTACATCGATTACTCAAAAACTAGTCAATTTATTTAAAAAAAATTACATCGTTAGATAGAAAATTGAACGGCGAATCTTAAACTATATCAATATTGAAGATTGGTTAACATTTGACTGAGATATGGGCGTTTATAGTGTTGGAACATTTACATCGATAACTCGAAACAAATTACACCATTAGATAGGAAATTGAATGGCGAACAGGTTAAGTTTGGTTCGGTTTGGTTGGCTGACCTTTTTTTTTTTTTTTTTTTTAGACATCGTTACATACAAAATTACACCGTTAGATAGAAAATTGAACGGCGAATCTAAAACTATATCAATATTGAAGATTGGTTAACATTTGACTGAGATATGGGCGTTTATAGTGTTGGAACATTTACATCGATAACTCGAAACAAATTACACCATTAGATAGGAAATTGAATGGCGAACAGGTTAAGTTTGGTTCGGTTTGGTTGGCTGACCTTTTTTTTTTTTTTTTTTTTAGACATCGTTACATACAAAATTACACCGTTAGATAGAAAATTGAACGGCGAATCTAAAACTATATCAATATTTAAGATTGGTTAACATTTGACTGAGATATGAGCGTTTATAATGTTGGAACGTTTACATCGATTACTCAAAAACTAGTCAATTTATTTAAAAAAAATTACATCGTTAGATAGAAAATTGAACGGCGAATCTTAAACTATATCAATATTGAAGATTGGTTAACATTTGACTGAGATATGAGCGTTTATAATGTTGGAACATTAACATCGATAACTCGAAACAAATTACACCATTAGATAGGAAATTGAATGGCGAACAGGTTAAGTTTGGTTCGGTTTGGTTGGCTGACCTTTTTTTTTTTTTTTTTTTTAGACATCGTTACATACAAAATTACACCGTTAGATAGAAAATTGAACGGCGAATCTAAAACTATATCAATATTGAAGATTGGTTAACATTTGACTGAGATATGGGCGTTTATAGTGTTGGAACGTTTACATCGATTTCTCAAAAACTAGTCGATTTATTTTATAAAAATTACACCGTTAGATAGAAAATTGAACGGCGAATCTAAAACTATATCAATATTTAAGATTGGTTAACATTTGACTGAGATATGAGCGTTTATAATGTTGGAACGTTTACATCGATTACTCAAAAACTAGTCAATTTATTTTATAAAAATTACACCGTTAGATAGAAAATTGAACGGCGAATCTAAAACTATATCAATATTTAAGATTGGTTAACATTTGACTGAGATATGAGCGTTTATAATGTTGGAACGTTTACATCGATTACTCAAAAACTAGTCAATTTATTTAAAAAAAATTACATCGTTAGATAGAAAATTAAACGGCGAATCTTAAACTATATCAATATTGAAGATTGGTTAACATTTGACTGAGATATGAGCGTTTATAATGTTGGAACGTTTACATCGATTACTCAAAATCTAGTCGATTTATTTTAAAAAAATTACATGGTTAGATAGACAATTGAAAGGCGATTCTAAAAATGTATGAATTTCGACGATTGGTTAACATTTGACTGAGATATGAGCGTTTATAATGTTGGAACATTAACATCGATAACTCGAAACAAATTACACCATTAGATAGGAAATTGAATGGCGAACAGGTTAAGTTTGGTTCGGTTTGGTTGGCTGACCTTTTTTTTTTTTTTTTTTTTAGACATCGTTACATACAAAATTACACCGTTAGATAGAAAATTGAACGGCGAATCTAAAACTATATCAATATTGAAGATTGGTTAACATTTGACTGAGATATGAGCGTTTATAATGTTGGAACATTAACATCGATAACTCGAAACAAATTACACCATTAGATAGGAAATTGAATGGCGAACAGGTTAAGTTTGGTTCGGTTTGGTTGGCTGACCTTTTTTTTTTTTTTTTTTTTAGACATCGTTACATACAAAATTACACCGTTAGATAGAAAATTGAACGGCGAATCTAAAACTATATCAATATTGAAGATTGGTTAACATTTGACTGAGATATGAGCGTTTATAATGTTGGAACGTTTACATCGATTTCTCAAAAACTAGTTGATTTATTTAAAAAAATTACACCGTTAGATAGAAAATTGAACGGCGAATCTAAAACTATATCAATATTTAAGATTGGTTAACATTTGACTGAGATATGAGCGTTTATAATGTTGGAACATTTACATCGATAACTCGAAACAAATTACACCATTAGATAGGAAATTGAATGGCGAACAGGTTAAGTTTGGTTCGGTTTGGTTGGCTGACCTTTTTTTTTTTTTTTTTTTTAGACATCGTTACATACAAAATTACACCGTTAGATAGAAAATTGAACGGCGAATCTAAAACTATATCAATATTTAAGATTGGTTAACATTTGACTGAGATATGAGCGTTTATAATGTTGGAACGTTTACATCGATTACTCAAAAACTAGTCAATTTATTTTATAAAAATTACACCGTTAGATAGAAAATTGAACGGCGAATCTAAAACTATATCAATATTTAAGATTGGTTAACATTTGACTGAGATATGAGCGTTTATAATGTTGGAACGTTTACATCGATTACTCAAAAACTAGTCAATTTATTTAAAAAAAATTACATCGTTAGATAGAAAATTGAACGGCGAATCTTAAACTATATCAATATTGAAGATTGGTTAACATTTGACTGAGATATGGGCGTTTATAGTGTTGGAACATTTACATCGATAACTCGAAACAAATTACACCATTAGATAGGAAATTGAATGGCGAACAGGTTAAGTTTGGTTCGGTTTGGTTGGCTGACCTTTTTTTTTTTTTTTTTTTTAGACATCGTTACATACAAAATTACACCGTTAGATAGAAAATTGAACGGCGAATCTAAAACTATATCAATATTTAAGATTGGTTAACATTTGACTGAGATATGAGCGTTTATAATGTTGGAACGTTTACATCGATTACTCAAAAACTAGTCAATTTATTTAAAAAAAATTACATCGTTAGATAGAAAATTGAACGGCGAATCTTAAACTATATCAATATTGAAGATTGGTTAACATTTGACTGAGATATGAGCGTTTATAATGTTGGAACATTTACATCGATAACTCGAAACAAATTACACCATTAGATAGGAAATTGAATGGCGAACAGGTTAAGTTTGGTTCGGTTTGGTTGGCTGACCTTTTTTTTTTTTTTTTTTTTAGACATCGTTACATACAAAATTACACCGTTAGATAGAAAATTGAACGGCGAATCTAAAACTATATCAATATTGAAGATTGGTTAACATTTGACTGAGATATGGGCGTTTATAGTGTTGGAACGTTTACATCGATTTCTCAAAAACTAGTCGATTTATTTTATAAAAATTACACCGTTAGATAGAAAATTGAACGGCGAATCTAAAACTATATCAATATTTAAGATTGGTTAACATTTGACTGAGATATGAGCGTTTATAATGTTGGAACGTTTACATCGATTACTCAAAAACTAGTCAATTTATTTTATAAAAATTACACCGTTAGATAGAAAATTGAACGGCGAATCTAAAACTATATCAATATTGAAGATTGGTTAACATTTGACTGAGATATGAGCGTTTATAATGTTGGAACGTTTACATCGATTACTCAAAAACTAGTCAATTTATTTTATAAAAATTACACCGTTAGATAGAAAATTGAACGGCGAATCTAAAACTATATCAATATTTAAGATTGGTTAACATTTGACTGAGATATGAGCGTTTATAATGTTGGAACGTTTACATCGATTACTCAAAATCTAGTCGATTTATTTTAAAAAAATTACATGGTTAGATAGACAATTGAAAGGCGATTCTAAAAATGTATGAATTTCGACGATTGGTTAACATTTGACTGAGATATGAGCGTTTATAATGTTGGAACATTAACATCGATAACTCGAAACAAATTACACCATTAGATAGGAAATTGAATGGCGAACAGGTTAAGTTTGGTTCGGTTTGGTTGGCTGACCTTTTTTTTTTTTTTTTTTTTAGACATCGTTACATACAAAATTACACCGTTAGATAGAAAATTGAACGGCGAATCTAAAACTATATCAATATTTAAGATTGGTTAACATTTGACTGAGATATGAGCGTTTATAATGTTGGAACGTTTACATCGATTACTCAAAAACTAGTCAATTTATTTTATAAAAATTACACCGTTAGATAGAAAATTGAACGGCGAATCTAAAACTATATCAATATTTAAGATTGGTTAACATTTGACTGAGATATGAGCGTTTATAATGTTGGAACGTTTACATCGATTACTCAAAAACTAGTCAATTTATTTAAAAAAAATTACATCGTTAGATAGAAAATTGAACGGCGAATCTTAAACTATATCAATATTGAAGATTGGTTAACATTTGACTGAGATATGGGCGTTTATAGTGTTGGAACATTTACATCGATAACTCGAAACAAATTACACCATTAGATAGGAAATTGAATGGCGAACAGGTTAAGTTTGGTTCGGTTTGGTTGGCTGACCTTTTTTTTTTTTTTTTTTTTTAGACATCGTTACATACAAAATTACACCGTTAGATAGAAAATTGAACGGCGAATCTAAAACTATATCAATATTTAAGATTGGTTAACATTTGACTGAGATATGAGCGTTTATAATGTTGGAACGTTTACATCGATTACTCAAAAACTAGTCAATTTATTTAAAAAAAATTACATCGTTAGATAGAAAATTGAACGGCGAATCTTAAACTATATCAATATTGAAGATTGGTTAACATTTGACTGAGATATGAGCGTTTATAATGTTGGAACATTTACATCGATAACTCGAAACAAATTACACCATTAGATAGGAAATTGAATGGCGAACAGGTTAAGTTTGGTTCGGTTTGGTTGGCTGACCTTTTTTTTTTTTTTTTTTTTAGACATCGTTACATACAAAATTACACCGTTAGATAGAAAATTGAACGGCGAATCTAAAACTATATCAATATTGAAGATTGGTTAACATTTGACTGAGATATGGGCGTTTATAGTGTTGGAACGTTTACATCGATTTCTCAAAAACTAGTCGATTTATTTTATAAAAATTACACCGTTAGATAGAAAATTGAACGGCGAATCTAAAACTATATCAATATTTAAGATTGGTTAACATTTGACTGAGATATGAGCGTTTATAATGTTGGAACGTTTACATCGATTACTCAAAAACTAGTCAATTTATTTTATAAAAATTACACCGTTAGATAGAAAATTGAACGGCGAATCTAAAACTATATCAATATTGAAGATTGGTTAACATTTGACTGAGATATGAGCGTTTATAATGTTGGAACGTTTACATCGATTACTCAAAAACTAGTCAATTTATTTTATAAAAATTACACCGTTAGATAGAAAATTGAACGGCGAATCTAAAACTATATCAATATTTAAGATTGGTTAACATTTGACTGAGATATGAGCGTTTATAATGTTGGAACGTTTACATCGATTACTCAAAATCTAGTCGATTTATTTTAAAAAAATTACATGGTTAGATAGACAATTGAAAGGCGATTCTAAAAATGTATGAATTTCGACGATTGGTTAACATTTGACTGAGATATGAGCGTTTATAATGTTGGAACATTAACATCGATAACTCGAAACAAATTACACCATTAGATAGGAAATTGAATGGCGAACAGGTTAAGTTTGGTTCGGTTTGGTTGGCTGACCTTTTTTTTTTTTTTTTTTAGACATCGTTACATACAAAATTACACCGTTAGATAGAAAATTGAACGGCGAATCTAAAACTATATCAATATTGAAGATTGGTTAACATTTGACTGAGATATGGGCGTTTATAGTGTTGGAACGTTTACATCGATTTCTCAAAAACTAGTCGATTTATTTTATAAAAATTACACCGTTAGATAGAAAATTGAACGGCGAATCTAAAACTATATCAATATTTAAGATTGGTTAACATTTGACTGAGATATGAGCGTTTATAATGTTGGAACGTTTACATCGATTACTCAAAAACTAGTCAATTTATTTTATAAAAATTACACCGTTAGATAGAAAATTGAACGGCGAATCTAAAACTATATCAATATTTAAGATTGGTTAACATTTGACTGAGATATGAGCGTTTATAATGTTGGAACATTTACATCGATAACTCGAAACAAATTACACCATTAGATAGGAAATTGAATGGCGAACAGGTTAAGTTTGGTTCGGTTTGGTTGGCTGACCTTTTTTTTTTTTTTTTTTTTAGACATCGTTACATACAAAATTACACCGTTAGATAGAAAATTGAACGGCGAATCTAAAACTATATCAATATTGAAGATTGGTTAACATTTGACTGAGATATGAGCGTTTATAATGTTGGAACGTTTACATCGATTTCTCAAAAACTAGTTGATTTATTTAAAAAAATTACACCGTTAGATAGAAAATTGAACGGCGAATCTAAAACTATATCAATATTTAAGATTGGTTAACATTTGACTGAGATATGAGCGTTTATAATGTTGGAACATTTACATCGATAACTCGAAACAAATTACACCATTAGATAGGAAATTGAATGGCGAACAGGTTAAGTTTGGTTCGGTTTGGTTGGCTGACCTTTTTTTTTTTTTTTTTTTTAGACATCGTTACATACAAAATTACACCGTTAGATAGAAAATTGAACGGCGAATCTAAAACTATATCAATATTTAAGATTGGTTAACATTTGACTGAGATATGAGCGTTTATAATGTTGGAACGTTTACATCGATTACTCAAAAACTAGTCAATTTATTTTATAAAAATTACACCGTTAGATAGAAAATTGAACGGCGAATCTAAAACTATATCAATATTGAAGATTGGTTAACATTTGACTGAGATATGAGCGTTTATAATGTTGGAACGTTTACATCGATTACTCAAAAACTAGTCAATTTATTTTATAAAAATTACACCGTTAGATAGAAAATTGAACGGCGAATCTAAAACTATATCAATATTTAAGATTGGTTAACATTTGACTGAGATATGAGCGTTTATAATGTTGGAACGTTTACATCGATTACTCAAAATCTAGTCGATTTATTTTAAAAAAATTACATGGTTAGATAGACAATTGAAAGGCGATTCTAAAAATGTATGAATTTCGACGATTGGTTAACATTTGACTGAGATATGAGCGTTTATAATGTTGGAACATTAACATCGATAACTCGAAACAAATTACACCATTAGATAGGAAATTGAATGGCGAACAGGTTAAGTTTGGTTCGGTTTGGTTGGCTGACCTTTTTTTTTTTTTTTTTTTTAGACATCGTTACATACAAAATTACACCGTTAGATAGAAAATTGAACGGCGAATCTAAAACTATATCAATATTGAAGATTGGTTAACATTTGACTGAGATATGGGCGTTTATAGTGTTGGAACGTTTACATCGATTTCTCAAAAACTAGTCGATTTATTTTATAAAAATTACACCGTTAGATAGAAAATTGAACGGCGAATCTAAAACTATATCAATATTTAAGATTGGTTAACATTTGACTGAGATATGAGCGTTTATAATGTTGGAACGTTTACATCGATTACTCAAAAACTAGTCAATTTATTTTATAAAAATTACACCGTTAGATAGAAAATTGAACGGCGAATCTAAAACTATATCAATATTTAAGATTGGTTAACATTTGACTGAGATATGAGCGTTTATAATGTTGGAACATTAACATCGATAACTCGAAACAAATTACACCATTAGATAGGAAATTGAATGGCGAACAGGTTAAGTTTGGTTCGGTTTGGTTGGCTGACCTTTTTTTTTTTTTTTTTTTTAGACATCGTTACATACAAAATTACACCGTTAGATAGAAAATTGAACGGCGAATCTAAAACTATATCAATATTGAAGATTGGTTAACATTTGACTGAGATATGAGCGTTTATAATGTTGGAACGTTTACATCGATTTCTCAAAAACTAGTTGATTTATTTAAAAAAATTACACCGTTAGATAGAAAATTGAACGGCGAATCTAAAACTATATCAATATTTAAGATTGGTTAACATTTGACTGAGATATGAGCGTTTATAATGTTGGAACATTTACATCGATAACTCGAAACAAATTACACCATTAGATAGGAAATTGAATGGCGAACAGGTTAAGTTTGGTTCGGTTTGGTTGGCTGACCTTTTTTTTTTTTTTTTTTTTAGACATCGTTACATACAAAATTACACCGTTAGATAGAAAATTGAACGGCGAATCTAAAACTATATCAATATTTAAGATTGGTTAACATTTGACTGAGATATGAGCGTTTATAATGTTGGAACGTTTACATCGATTACTCAAAAACTAGTCAATTTATTTTATAAAAATTACACCGTTAGATAGAAAATTGAACGGCGAATCTAAAACTATATCAATATTTAAGATTGGTTAACATTTGACTGAGATATGAGCGTTTATAATGTTGGAACGTTTACATCGATTACTCAAAAACTAGTCAATTTATTTAAAAAAAATTACATCGTTAGATAGAAAATTGAACGGCGAATCTTAAACTATATCAATATTGAAGATTGGTTAACATTTGACTGAGATATGGGCGTTTATAGTGTTGGAACATTTACATCGATAACTCGAAACAAATTACACCATTAGATAGGAAATTGAATGGCGAACAGGTTAAGTTTGGTTCGGTTTGGTTGGCTGACCTTTTTTTTTTTTTTTTTTTTAGACATCGTTACATACAAAATTACACCGTTAGATAGAAAATTGAACGGCGAATCTAAAACTATATCAATATTGAAGATTGGTTAACATTTGACTGAGATATGGGCGTTTATAGTGTTGGAACATTTACATCGATAACTCGAAACAAATTACACCATTAGATAGGAAATTGAATGGCGAACAGGTTAAGTTTGGTTCGGTTTGGTTGGCTGACCTTTTTTTTTTTTTTTTTTTTAGACATCGTTACATACAAAATTACACCGTTAGATAGAAAATTGAACGGCGAATCTAAAACTATATCAATATTTAAGATTGGTTAACATTTGACTGAGATATGAGCGTTTATAATGTTGGAACGTTTACATCGATTACTCAAAAACTAGTCAATTTATTTAAAAAAAATTACATCGTTAGATAGAAAATTGAACGGCGAATCTTAAACTATATCAATATTGAAGATTGGTTAACATTTGACTGAGATATGAGCGTTTATAATGTTGGAACATTAACATCGATAACTCGAAACAAATTACACCATTAGATAGGAAATTGAATGGCGAACAGGTTAAGTTTGGTTCGGTTTGGTTGGCTGACCTTTTTTTTTTTTTTTTTTTTAGACATCGTTACATACAAAATTACACCGTTAGATAGAAAATTGAACGGCGAATCTAAAACTATATCAATATTGAAGATTGGTTAACATTTGACTGAGATATGGGCGTTTATAGTGTTGGAACGTTTACATCGATTTCTCAAAAACTAGTCGATTTATTTTATAAAAATTACACCGTTAGATAGAAAATTGAACGGCGAATCTAAAACTATATCAATATTTAAGATTGGTTAACATTTGACTGAGATATGAGCGTTTATAATGTTGGAACGTTTACATCGATTACTCAAAAACTAGTCAATTTATTTTATAAAAATTACACCGTTAGATAGAAAATTGAACGGCGAATCTAAAACTATATCAATATTTAAGATTGGTTAACATTTGACTGAGATATGAGCGTTTATAATGTTGGAACGTTTACATCGATTACTCAAAAACTAGTCAATTTATTTAAAAAAAATTACATCGTTAGATAGAAAATTAAACGGCGAATCTTAAACTATATCAATATTGAAGATTGGTTAACATTTGACTGAGATATGAGCGTTTATAATGTTGGAACGTTTACATCGATTACTCAAAATCTAGTCGATTTATTTTAAAAAAATTACATGGTTAGATAGACAATTGAAAGGCGATTCTAAAAATGTATGAATTTCGACGATTGGTTAACATTTGACTGAGATATGAGCGTTTATAATGTTGGAACATTAACATCGATAACTCGAAACAAATTACACCATTAGATAGGAAATTGAATGGCGAACAGGTTAAGTTTGGTTCGGTTTGGTTGGCTGACCTTTTTTTTTTTTTTTTTTTTAGACATCGTTACATACAAAATTACACCGTTAGATAGAAAATTGAACGGCGAATCTAAAACTATATCAATATTGAAGATTGGTTAACATTTGACTGAGATATGAGCGTTTATAATGTTGGAACGTTTACATCGATTTCTCAAAAACTAGTTGATTTATTTAAAAAAATTACACCGTTAGATAGAAAATTGAACGGCGAATCTAAAACTATATCAATATTTAAGATTGGTTAACATTTGACTGAGATATGAGCGTTTATAATGTTGGAACATTTACATCGATAACTCGAAACAAATTACACCATTAGATAGGAAATTGAATGGCGAACAGGTTAAGTTTGGTTCGGTTTGGTTGGCTGACCTTTTTTTTTTTTTTTTTTTTAGACATCGTTACATACAAAATTACACCGTTAGATAGAAAATTGAACGGCGAATCTAAAACTATATCAATATTTAAGATTGGTTAACATTTGACTGAGATATGAGCGTTTATAATGTTGGAACGTTTACATCGATTACTCAAAAACTAGTCAATTTATTTTATAAAAATTACACCGTTAGATAGAAAATTGAACGGCGAATCTAAAACTATATCAATATTGAAGATTGGTTAACATTTGACTGAGATATGAGCGTTTATAATGTTGGAACGTTTACATCGATTACTCAAAAACTAGTCAATTTATTTTATAAAAATTACACCGTTAGATAGAAAATTGAACGGCGAATCTAAAACTATATCAATATTTAAGATTGGTTAACATTTGACTGAGATATGAGCGTTTATAATGTTGGAACGTTTACATCGATTACTCAAAATCTAGTCGATTTATTTTAAAAAAATTACATGGTTAGATAGACAATTGAAAGGCGATTCTAAAAATGTATGAATTTCGACGATTGGTTAACATTTGACTGAGATATGAGCGTTTATAATGTTGGAACATTAACATCGATAACTCGAAACAAATTACACCATTAGATAGGAAATTGAATGGCGAACAGGTTAAGTTTGGTTCGGTTTGGTTGGCTGACCTTTTTTTTTTTTTTTTTTTTAGACATCGTTACATACAAAATTACACCGTTAGATAGAAAATTGAACGGCGAATCTAAAACTATATCAATATTGAAGATTGGTTAACATTTGACTGAGATATGGGCGTTTATAGTGTTGGAACGTTTACATCGATTTCTCAAAAACTAGTCGATTTATTTTATAAAAATTACACCGTTAGATAGAAAATTGAACGGCGAATCTAAAACTATATCAATATTTAAGATTGGTTAACATTTGACTGAGATATGAGCGTTTATAATGTTGGAACGTTTACATCGATTACTCAAAAACTAGTCAATTTATTTTATAAAAATTACACCGTTAGATAGAAAATTGAACGGCGAATCTAAAACTATATCAATATTTAAGATTGGTTAACATTTGACTGAGATATGAGCGTTTATAATGTTGGAACATTAACATCGATAACTCGAAACAAATTACACCATTAGATAGGAAATTGAATGGCGAACAGGTTAAGTTTGGTTCGGTTTGGTTGGCTGACCTTTTTTTTTTTTTTTTTTTTAGACATCGTTACATACAAAATTACACCGTTAGATAGAAAATTGAACGGCGAATCTAAAACTATATCAATATTGAAGATTGGTTAACATTTGACTGAGATATGAGCGTTTATAATGTTGGAACGTTTACATCGATTTCTCAAAAACTAGTTGATTTATTTAAAAAAATTACACCGTTAGATAGAAAATTGAACGGCGAATCTAAAACTATATCAATATTTAAGATTGGTTAACATTTGACTGAGATATGAGCGTTTATAATGTTGGAACGTTTACATCGATTACTCAAAAACTAGTCAATTTATTTTATAAAAATTACACCGTTAGATAGAAAATTGAACGGCGAATCTAAAACTATATCAATATTTAAGATTGGTTAACATTTGACTGAGATATGAGCGTTTATAATGTTGGAACATTAACATCGATAACTCGAAACAAATTACACCATTAGATAGGAAATTGAATGGCGAACAGGTTAAGTTTGGTTCGGTTTGGTTGGCTGACCTTTTTTTTTTTTTTTTTTTTAGACATCGTTACATACAAAATTACACCGTTAGATAGAAAATTGAACGGCGAATCTAAAACTATATCAATATTGAAGATTGGTTAACATTTGACTGAGATATGAGCGTTTATAATGTTGGAACGTTTACATCGATTTCTCAAAAACTAGTTGATTTATTTAAAAAAATTACACCGTTAGATAGAAAATTGAACGGCGAATCTAAAACTATATCAATATTTAAGATTGGTTAACATTTGACTGAGATATGAGCGTTTATAATGTTGGAACATTTACATCGATAACTCGAAACAAATTACACCATTAGATAGGAAATTGAATGGCGAACAGGTTAAGTTTGGTTCGGTTTGGTTGGCTGACCTTTTTTTTTTTTTTTTTTTTAGACATCGTTACATACAAAATTACACCGTTAGATAGAAAATTGAACGGCGAATCTAAAACTATATCAATATTTAAGATTGGTTAACATTTGACTGAGATATGAGCGTTTATAATGTTGGAACGTTTACATCGATTACTCAAAAACTAGTCAATTTATTTTATAAAAATTACACCGTTAGATAGAAAATTGAACGGCGAATCTAAAACTATATCAATATTTAAGATTGGTTAACATTTGACTGAGATATGAGCGTTTATAATGTTGGAACGTTTACATCGATTACTCAAAAACTAGTCAATTTATTTAAAAAAAATTACATCGTTAGATAGAAAATTGAACGGCGAATCTTAAACTATATCAATATTGAAGATTGGTTAACATTTGACTGAGATATGGGCGTTTATAGTGTTGGAACATTTACATCGATAACTCGAAACAAATTACACCATTAGATAGGAAATTGAATGGCGAACAGGTTAAGTTTGGTTCGGTTTGGTTGGCTGACCTTTTTTTTTTTTTTTTTTTAGACATCGTTACATACAAAATTACACCGTTAGATAGAAAATTGAACGGCGAATCTAAAACTATATCAATATTGAAGATTGGTTAACATTTGACTGAGATATGGGCGTTTATAGTGTTGGAACATTTACATCGATAACTCGAAACAAATTACACCATTAGATAGGAAATTGAATGGCGAACAGGTTAAGTTTGGTTCGGTTTGGTTGGCTGACCTTTTTTTTTTTTTTTTTTTTAGACATCGTTACATACAAAATTACACCGTTAGATAGAAAATTGAACGGCGAATCTAAAACTATATCAATATTTAAGATTGGTTAACATTTGACTGAGATATGAGCGTTTATAATGTTGGAACGTTTACATCGATTACTCAAAAACTAGTCAATTTATTTAAAAAAAATTACATCGTTAGATAGAAAATTGAACGGCGAATCTTAAACTATATCAATATTGAAGATTGGTTAACATTTGACTGAGATATGAGCGTTTATAATGTTGGAACATTAACATCGATAACTCGAAACAAATTACACCATTAGATAGGAAATTGAATGGCGAACAGGTTAAGTTTGGTTCGGTTTGGTTGGCTGACCTTTTTTTTTTTTTTTTTTTAGACATCGTTACATACAAAATTACACCGTTAGATAGAAAATTGAACGGCGAATCTAAAACTATATCAATATTGAAGATTGGTTAACATTTGACTGAGATATGGGCGTTTATAGTGTTGGAACGTTTACATCGATTTCTCAAAAACTAGTCGATTTATTTTATAAAAATTACACCGTTAGATAGAAAATTGAACGGCGAATCTAAAACTATATCAATATTTAAGATTGGTTAACATTTGACTGAGATATGAGCGTTTATAATGTTGGAACGTTTACATCGATTACTCAAAAACTAGTCAATTTATTTTATAAAAATTACACCGTTAGATAGAAAATTGAACGGCGAATCTAAAACTATATCAATATTTAAGATTGGTTAACATTTGACTGAGATATGAGCGTTTATAATGTTGGAACGTTTACATCGATTACTCAAAAACTAGTCAATTTATTTAAAAAAAATTACATCGTTAGATAGAAAATTAAACGGCGAATCTTAAACTATATCAATATTGAAGATTGGTTAACATTTGACTGAGATATGAGCGTTTATAATGTTGGAACGTTTACATCGATTACTCAAAATCTAGTCGATTTATTTTAAAAAAATTACATGGTTAGATAGACAATTGAAAGGCGATTCTAAAAATGTATGAATTTCGACGATTGGTTAACATTTGACTGAGATATGAGCGTTTATAATGTTGGAACATTAACATCGATAACTCGAAACAAATTACACCATTAGATAGGAAATTGAATGGCGAACAGGTTAAGTTTGGTTCGGTTTGGTTGGCTGACCTTTTTTTTTTTTTTTTTTTTAGACATCGTTACATACAAAATTACACCGTTAGATAGAAAATTGAACGGCGAATCTAAAACTATATCAATATTGAAGATTGGTTAACATTTGACTGAGATATGAGCGTTTATAATGTTGGAACGTTTACATCGATTTCTCAAAACTAGTTGATTTATTTAAAAAAATTACACCGTTAGATAGAAAATTGAACGGCGAATCTAAAACTATATCAATATTTAAGATTGGTTAACATTTGACTGAGATATGAGCGTTTATAATGTTGGAACATTTACATCGATAACTCGAAACAAATTACACCATTAGATAGGAAATTGAATGGCGAACAGGTTAAGTTTGGTTCGGTTTGGTTGGCTGACCTTTTTTTTTTTTTTTTTTTTTAGACATCGTTACATACAAAATTACACCGTTAGATAGAAAATTGAACGGCGAATCTAAAACTATATCAATATTTAAGATTGGTTAACATTTGACTGAGATATGAGCGTTTATAATGTTGGAACGTTTACATCGATTACTCAAAAACTAGTCAATTTATTTTATAAAAATTACACCGTTAGATAGAAAATTGAACGGCGAATCTAAAACTATATCAATATTGAAGATTGGTTAACATTTGACTGAGATATGAGCGTTTATAATGTTGGAACGTTTACATCGATTACTCAAAAACTAGTCAATTTATTTTATAAAAATTACACCGTTAGATAGAAAATTGAACGGCGAATCTAAAACTATATCAATATTTAAGATTGGTTAACATTTGACTGAGATATGAGCGTTTATAATGTTGGAACGTTTACATCGATTACTCAAAATCTAGTCGATTTATTTTAAAAAAATTACATGGTTAGATAGACAATTGAAAGGCGATTCTAAAAATGTATGAATTTCGACGATTGGTTAACATTTGACTGAGATATGAGCGTTTATAATGTTG